>NW_024884922.1:4262148-4306925 GCF_019232065.1 Centrocercus urophasianus | reverse complement strand
GCTTTTCTTTTCTTTTCTTTTCTTTTCTTTTCTTTTCTTTTCTTTTCTTTTCTTTCTTTTCTCTTTCCTCCCCTCCTCCCTCCTTTTCTTACTTCCTCTTTCCTCTCTCTCTTAACCTTCTCCCTCTCTCTTTATTTTTCTTGCTCACTCCCTCATTATGTCTTTCTCTCTTACTCTATATTCTTTATACAAGAAAGACAGAGAGCTGTTGGGGAAGGTCCAGAGGAGAGCCATGAAGATGATCAGGGGACTGGAGCACTTCCCCTATGAAGATAGGCTGAGGGAGCTGGGCTTGTTCAGCCTGAAGAAAAGAAGACTGCGGGGTGACCTTATTGCAGCCTTTCAGTACCTAAAGGGAGCCTACAAACAGGAGGGGAAACAGCTCTTTGGAAGGGTAGATATCAAGGAAAAATGGTTTTAAATTGAGGGAGGGAAGATTTAGGTTGGATGTCAGGGGGAAGTTCTTTACTGTGAGAGTGGTGAGGTGCTGGAACAAGCCGCCCAGAGAGGTTGTGGATGCCCCGTCTCTGGAGTTGTTCAAGGCCAGATTGGATGGGGCTCTGGGCAGCCTGGTCTGGTATTAAATGTAGAGGTTGGTGGCCCTGCATGTGACAGGGGGTTGAAGATTCATGATCCTTGAGGTCCATTCCAACCCTGGCCATTCTGTGATTCTGTGCTTGCAAATAAACAGGAAGACAAGAACAGGAAGATGCATCCTGCAGACTTAATCTGTGATAGGTAAAAGGAGCACAAGCCATGGGGGAGGTATGGGGTTTTGGGATTTCTCTTACACATGCAACATGAAAGGCCAACTAAATGCTGCTTAATGGACTATGGCAATAGTTTCACTCATATATTTATTTGGTTTTGACAAAATGTAAAATTGAAGATGTGAATGTTGCAGGGTGAATTCTTTTCGTGAGTAAGGACATATAAATCCATTGACTTCCAACCTACTTCTTCTGCTTCAGACAGTATAATTAAGAGTAGAATGGAATTGAAGAGATTTATATTCAGGAGGGAGGTAGTGCTTTTTAGCACTTTGTTTCTGAGGGGGAGATTTCCCAATATGATGGGAGACAGACAGTAGGCGTTCAACTCTCATTGACCTTGGATGAAATTTGTGTATTTAGACACACTTTCTTCATTTGAATTTCCCCTTTCACCCAGGGTGATCAATGTCTCACTGGATAAGTTACTCTATGCTTGACTTTTTGACTCTGTCACAGACTCCATGTATGACCTTCAGCTAGTCACTTCATTTTTGCAACCCACATTTTCCCTTCTATGAAAGGATGGTTGTCATTCTGTTCTGTCTTTATGCCAGCACCACCCCAGACCTGTACTGGTGAGCAGCAGTTGTTACTGAGCATCTCACTGGCTTCTGTGGGCCACAATAATAGCAACCTCATATTCCCAAGCATGAGCAGCCATGCAACCTGTCAGGCTGGCCCTTTGGTGTGGTAAGGCTTGATTATTTTCAGGTTTGTAGAATTATTATTAATTAAGTATGCAGTGCTTCAGGCCCTAACTGCTTTATCTAACTGGGATATGCGTTTACAGCTCTGAGATTTGCAAGCTTTCTCTAGTAAGCCTGAAGGGAAACTGGAGGCTGCAGGAGCTTTCCTCAAGGAGTTGATTTTGGAGGCAATATAGTTTGCCAGAATACAGTTTGTTTGTTTGTTTGTTTGTTTGTTTATTTCCAGTCAGGATGTTTTCTTTCCTTCTTCTTTCTTCCTCCATCTCCTCCCCCCTCTTCCCTCCAACCCTGATTCATATGGAGCTGAGAGAAGAGACAGCTGGGAAGGGCTTGAGCAGAGAGGTCGGATATGTATCTGAAAGTAATTTGAATAGTTTGTGAACCATGGTATCCATTGGTTTGTAACACCTGGCTGTGTCAGCTGTGTCAAGTTATGTCATGTTGTGGAGCTCAGTTTGACTGATGCGGCTGCATGGGACCAGGCTAAAGCTGACATTGCAGCAACCCAGGAAAACTGAAGAGGAAATTTTCTGTGAGTGTGCCTGAAAAACAAGGAATTTTTTGTGAATCCAAACAGGCAAAGATTTCTGCCTTAGCCTCAGTTGAAGAGAAGCAGCAACACTGGCAGGCTCTTTGCATTCCTAACTGGTTGCAGAGGGCATTGCCACTCTTACTGATGCAGAGCTGTGTTTTACCCTGTGGTTAGCAGACCACCCTGAGCAAGTGCTGGGAGTGGAGGTCAAAAGTTGCATTTGGAGAAGCTCCCCTTTTTTTGGTTATTTCTCCCCCAGCATTTCTTGGTTGATTTTAAAGGGAACTACAGTTCTTTATAGAAGCAAAGAGTATGCCTCAGTTGACAGCTCTTAAAAATAAGTAAACAAATGCACTCTCATCTATTCCATATAGCAAACTCAATTTTCATGAAGAGCTACATTTTTAATAGAAAACAAAACTTAATACCTTTTACTGACACTGGGATAACATCCAGTAGACCATATCATGGCATAAGTGATTTAAACCTGATTTGAAGCAGCTCTTGTAGGAGATGTGGAGTTCCTCTCTGTGAGAAGAGTTTACTGCTCTCAACCTATATTTAGTAGAGTTTGCTGGAAATACTGTTACTTTCCAAAGACAGAGTGCTCTAAACATGTAATTTGCTGTTTTACTATAATATAAGGGGTGTTGAAAAGAGTGGTGATAATAAGTTGGAAAAAGGCCATCTGTATAATGCTTCCATTTTCCTATCTGCAAAAAGTCAAATGGATGCTACGACCAGGATAGCAGAGAAAATTATGAGGTTCAGGTTTTTTTGCTAGTAAACCTGACTCCATTAGTTTCACTGAAATTATTCCTCTACAGCAAAATAATATGCAATTCAAACACAGTGTCAAAGAAAGCAGAAACAAACAAACAAAGAAAAAACACAACAGCAACAACAACTGAGGACCAGTAAATATCTCATAATAGAAGTCTGCTGTATATTTCTACAAAACAAACTGCAGACAAGGCTGTCACTCTTCCTCTTTAGATCTACAACACATCTGGAAATCCTGGAAATGCACAAGAGAGAAAGGAATAGAGCATACTTCAGCTGTTTACAGCTGCCTTTCAACTACTGGTCATTAGAGAATGGAAAAAAGGGAAGAAACAGTAGTAAAATGTATATGTAATGCAAATTTTTTATTTTAAATATGCTTTTTCCGTGAGTAAAATAAAATGTTTTCATTTTCCTAATACTATTAATTCTGATTTTGTCTGAGTTTTACAGAAACAAAGCACTTCACAGAACAAGATCCTATGCAGTTAAATAACTCATGTAAAACTATCTACATTTTTGTAATTTTCTATAATTTGATAAATATATTTGATATGTATATAAATATATATGTATTCTAGTGTTTGATCAATGCTTCTTTTAAGAAGAAAAGAGTGTTTTCATTTGTTACTACCATACAAAATCTCCAAGGATAAAGATTTTAGAATCTGCAGGTAAATCAGATTCCACTATCATGTGTCCTTCAGTTCTGAGTCAATCTCCCAGATAATCTCTCTAAAGCTGCCAGTTCCTGTTGATGAGGCAGGGGAAAGATGAGCTCATTCAGGCAGGCTGAGGATGAAGCCAAATCGTGGAGAAGCCTCAAGAAAATATTTTCTCTAGCCAGTATATGTCTCTGATTGAACAAATTGCTTAAACATGTGCTTAACTTGAAATACATCATGTATCCTTTAGCACTTAACTGTGCACCAGCTTAAAGTTAAGCGCATTTTCAAGTGTCTGTATGAAAGGTAGTGAAAAGGGAGGAACAGCACTGATGTCTAGTTGAGATAGACATTTCTAATGAGCCATTGGATCTCAACACAGCACAGGAAACTTTCCTTCCTGTGAAGCTTAAGGATTTATGTGAAGTTTTTTTTTTTTTTTTTTTTCTCTTAGTAATTAATTCGGACCCCAACGGCGTGAAGATGGAAAGAAAAGGACCCTATTAAGACTTGATATTAAGTTAATAGCAGGTGACAGTGACTTCATCAAAAGCCCTGTGCAAAACATCAAGTAGATGGAAATTTCAGTTCTGGTACATTACTCAGCTGAGTATCATCAGACCTGCTTATTAGGGTCACAAAGATTATTTGTACATTATAAAAAAGAACTGTCCATCAAAATCAGTTAGGAAAAAAAAAAAAAAAAAATATTGTTCTCCATTTCAAATTCAAACAATCAGGCTCAACTAGCAGATGATCAAACCAACAGGGGGATGTTTTCCTAGTCCTGCTAATGAAACTAACCTTGCTTTCAGGGTTCAAATCCATTAAAGGATACCTCTTGTGTGAGGGGTTCAGATTCTGAATGCTGAGCATCTTGTGTACACTGCCTGCTTATGTACACTCACAGCAGAGCAAAAATGAGCAGCTGGGAAATTGCATTGCTGGGAATCATAAGAAATACAAAGGGCTCAAGCAGATATCAAAAGCAAAAAGGAAATTTGCCTTTACTTTGAGATATTCCTTCTTTTAGACTGACAAGTAGAAACAACAACTTAGAAATAAACGTTCTGCTCTCTTTTTAAGACTTAATGGGAAATCCTCGGTGTTGTTAAACATAACTGGAAATAATGTAGGGCTTGCATTTGTAATCCCAAGCTACTTTGCAAATATAGCTGTTCTGCAATCAGTCATTGTTTCATTAAACTCAGCAAGTGTAATGCTCTGCTGTTGCCATTGCTGCTCCCTGGGCACAGGTACACCTGAGTGCAGCTTAGTACCCACGTCTGATCCTTCTCTGGGCAGGACAGTCTTTGGTGGACCTACCTGTCCTCCCAGACATTTTGGAAAGAGTGCACTCAACTCAGGGCATGTTTTTTTGCTTTTGGCATCAAACCATACAAACAAGAAACAACATATTGTATAATAATTATATATATATATTCTTCCTCTCACAGCAACTGTCATCTCACAGCTTGTATTCTGTGGTTGTGTTCTGGCATTCCATTTTCTGATCTCAACAATTCAGAATTTTTGAGATGATTAATCCTTGGAAAAGGAATGTTCTCATCTGTGTTGCTGTGCTGACTCACACCATAAGGCTCTGTTCTCATTACTAAGTTCTGGATGCTCCCATAGAAGCATTCTCTCCTGCTAAGTGCCATTTTTGATATCTTCACATGCTGTAGGTTCTTCTGATTTTTACAAATTGATTATTGTAGAAAGATAGGCTTGATGAATTTCTGTTCTGATATCTGATTATGCTGTTCCTACGTTTTGACCTCTGTATGTACCATACTGCAAATTGAACACAGAAAGTGTTATAGGACTCCTTTAAATATGTCATATCTTTATCTCTATCGTGCCTCTGCCCTTCTGTGTCACACAGAAGCCAATAGGACAGTTCTGATTAATGTAGTAATTATGTGGTTATTAAAAACAGTAATCATCAAGGAATTATCCAGTGCTGTAAAAATTCCATAGGCAGAAAATATATGAACATTTTTAAATTGAGCTTTACAATTGTCTGCATATGCAAGAAGCAAAATGACATAAAGAATTTTTAAGATCCCAAGGAAGTGCTCTGAACATGTTAAGAGAAAATAGTCTCCTCAATCAGGATAGAAGTAAGCATTGTACAAAGAGCCACATCCTCATGAAGGATGTTGGTGGCTAAACAGTAACTATTAATGAAGAGCACCAATTTATAGCACATTTGTTGGATAGACTTGCACAAAATTGGGGCCATCTGAGGAGTTTATTCATCCTCGCATAGCTCCTTCATTTCCAATTTCTGAGCCTGTTTTAATTTGTTATCAAAGTAATCGCTCGCTCCAGCTGGAGTCAGCAGTATGTTTTGTTGTCTATGGGCCTGGCAGACTGTTCACTTTGAATAGCATTCTGTAAAGATCACCTGTTCTGCATCTGTGATGGTTTTCCAGGTGCCAGGAGGTAGTGTTTTCAGATGAGAAACAGTGAAAGGAATATGCAGACTATGCGGTTCTGCAGCTTTTCAGATCTGCATGGGTTTCATCAGCAACAAGCAACAGACAAAGAGAAAAGAGAAACCACAGCGAGTTAGGAAACATAACAATGCAGCAAAATAATCTAGTTCTTCCTGAACAACATGGTAATGTTAACTCAGCCATTTCTCAGACAAACTGAGTTCTGAAAAGAGCTACATGGTCTCTATTGCCATATATTTAAATATGTATGAATTTTGTGCAGAATTATAGATACAGAATTATAGATATCTGCATGCATGAAATACCTGTGCAAAACAACATGTTGAGTAGTGAGTTTTAAATTTAATTTAGGCCTAGCACAAGTCCAATTATGAATCAGTGGAGTGAAATCTTCAAAACAGGAAAAAAAAAAAAAAAAAAAAAAAAAAAAAACCTGAATCAGAAACCTTTTCTATGAAGGACATTGACCCAAAGATTGCCAGCACCCTCCAGATGGGGGAGGAGATGATTTCCAGCTCTCAAGGGAGGAGTGATGTCATTTACCCTCCAAAACACGGTACTGGTTAGTAGTGACCTGAGCTTACATTAGAGAGTGAAAAGCTCTGTTTACCTTGAAATATAGCTTATCTGCATGATGGTCAGTGGTGATGCTTGAGGAGAGAGTTGTAGGATCAGAATCATAGAATCCTTGGCATTGGAAGGGATCATTAAAGGTCATCTAGTCCAACTGTCCTGCAGTGAACAGGGACATGCACAGCTAGATGAGGTTGCAAACAGCTTGATCTAGCCAGACCTTGAAAGTCTCCAGGAACAAGCTGGAGCACATTTCTGGACAATCTGTTCCAGTGCCTCACCACCCTCAGTGTAGAATCTCTGACAGCATCTCAGTAAAGGACACCTCAGAGTCTGGGATGGCTTGGTTTGTTCAGAGATTGTTAGGGCTCTGACCATACCAGAATTTAAGCCCTACTAAGCATAATGTCATAGGAAAGTTTTCTTGCACATTATCAGATTAAAACCTTTTATGGGCAGTTCAATTTCAGTGACTATGTCATGTCTACTACAGTGTGTATTGCTCCTCCATTATGTTCTTTCCACAGATTGCTAGAAAGTTAGGTTAGATGGAATTAGGAGCATTGGCATATCTGAAACTGTTTCAGAGGATAGGGGAGACACAGAGAAAGATGCAGGAGTTTATCCAGAATTTTAGGAACGCTGAGATTCGCTTGACATTAATTGTTCAGAATTTGAAAATTGATCAATAGAAAAAAGATTGAGTCTTCCAGTGGTTCATTTCATGTAGTTCCACATTGCAGGTTTTTCCCAAGAAGCAGAAGAGAGATCACAGAATCACAGAATGGCCAGGGTTGGAAGGGACCTCAAGGATCATGAATCTTCAACCCCCTGTCACATGCAGGGCCACCAACCTCCACATTTAATACCAGACCAGGCTGCCCAGAGCCCCATCCAATCTGGCCTTGAACAACTCCAGAGACGGGGCATCCACAACCTCTCTGGGCGGCTTGTTCCAGCACCTCACCACTCTCACAGTAAAGAACTTCCCCCTGACATCCAACCTAAATCTTCCCTCCCTCAATTTAAAACCATTTTTCCTTGTCCTGCTGTTATCCACCCTTTCAAAGAGTTGAAAAGAGCTGTTTCCCCTCCTGTTTGTAGGCTCCCTTTAGGTACTGAAAGGCTGCAATAAGGTCACCCCACAGTCTTCTTTTCTTCAGGCTGAACAAGCCCAGCTCCCTCAGCCTATCTTCATAAGGGAGATGGGGACTGTGACCTTACTTATAAGCTACCACTATTCTTCCAGACTTCAGAAAGCTGCTGTCTGCAAAATAATTTGAGTTTCTAATTAACAGGAACTCAAATGCAGGGGGACAGCTCTGGTCCTGAATAACTGGCACTTGCAGAAATAAAATCTGAGTCTGGCCAGCAGCTCATGGTCCAGTCTGAAGTGGGATAGGACACATCTCCATGCCATTGCCCCCCAGCTCTGCCCCAAGCCACCCTGACCAAGAACAGTGCAGAGCAAAAGCCCTAGAAAGGGATCACATGCATGCCTCCAGGAGGCTGGTGGAGTTCCTGGGTCATAAAAGCCTGGAAGAGCAGAATAACTGATCTGAGTATACTCCTAATGATGATAATTTATTCACAGCTCTCATGATGAGATTAGTCAGGAATGGATTGCAGCACCTAAACATCTATATGGTACTGGATCCCACAACCTTACCAAGTGGGCACATGATACTGTGCCTCACAAAAAGGAGAGATTTTTCAAACTCTGTACTGAAGGGGTGAGCAAAAGTAACGAGAGACCTTTGAACACTCATTTTTAACAGTGCTGTGTAACCTGGGACTGGGTTCTTCTGTCTTCTACTTCCAAACTCTCAAATTGTTCAAACTGTGATACCTGCAGCAGATATTGGTACTGATGAAGAGAAAACAGGTGGAACAAATGGGGTTTTTGACATAGTTAAAGTGAGTATGCATGGCTAGTAAACGTCATGTGACTTGCAAGATATGCTGCTTTTATCTTCGGACTGATTGCTCTCTGTTCATTTGCTTTCTGAAAGCCGTAAGGTAGGCACTATGCCCACTGTGAAGCTTGCATAATTGTTCATAAAAAAAAACTTATTACAGTAACTAGTAAAATGAAATAATGGATGGCAGACCCACAGGCTTTAAATAAGGGTAAAAATATTGTGCAATATATCATTTGATATGAGTGTTTGAAAAAGCTGTATAGTGAATACTGAGAATGCAATTAAGCTTTTGTAATGGTGAATGAAACGGTTAAGGATTTCTTTATATACATGTGATAAGTAGACAGGAAAAGTAATTCTCAAATGGAACAGCAGAGGCTGAGTTTCCAGGTCTGTCCTTATTACCTGAAGATAAAGGTCAGAAAAGAGAACAGCTATCAGCTGGTACGCACTATGAACATTGTTTTTTTCTGTGTAAAGGTCTGCTGTATCAACTCTCAGACAACTCCTTAAGGGATTATTTCTTCTGTATTTTTTTTTTCCCCCCCAACCTATCATTTAGCCAAAATCATGTTTTTTCAAGATGAGAGCTGTTCAATTGGCATGCTGGTCTTTTCAGATTCTTCTTACCTCTCTCATCACTCGTTCTGTGTTTCTTTTAGCAGTCTTATTCCTCACCCTCAGCTCTGTGACAGCACCAGAGGGATCTGTCTGCCACACTCTCCTCTTCTCCCTTTAAATTCAGGACTTTTCTCTGCACTGAGAGCTCACAGCATTTTCTCTCCCTCCTATCACCACAGTCGGCTCAGATTTAAGCGCTCAGAACAGAGGTAATATAGATATATAATACATAAATAACTTATAATGCCAACTGTGACTATGCCCTTCCACCCTGTCCTGAGATCACACTACTTTTAATATTTTCTTGAATGTTGCAGTTTAAGCAGAACTTTAAATTTCTTCCTAACTCTCTTTTCTCTCTATGAAACAAAACAAAGCACAACAGAACAAAACCTAGAATTAACTAGGATAGTATATTTTTTTCTCATTGCTCAGTCAAAATAAAGTTCTCCATTTGAAACTGGCTATGCTATGTAAATTCAGAAATCACTCATTTAAGAAGCACTAAAATGCTTAAATTTGATAAGATGAAGTGCTTCATTTCAAGTAAAATCTGGTATAATCTATAATTACATAACACTTCTGATTTCAATGCAACTGTTTTTTTCTGATAAGAAGTAATTCTGTTGAAAATGCCTTGCCCAGCTCCTGTCTGCAGTAGCAAATCACCAAGATAATCCATACGCTTGCTGGCAATTATATCTGAAGCAGTAAGAAATGACCAGGCATTGAGGCTGAAGTGCTGTTACCACCAGAAATAATTTTTCCAGGTTAAATTTGAGACACTTTAAGAAGATAGCATGGCAGAAGTTGGCACTATTTTCATCCATACTGTGCAAGTTCTGTGGTTTGATAGAAGACTTCAATTTCCAAGGCTGTCATTTCAGCACCATTCATGAGTATCAGATTCATTAAAGTATTTTAACAGGTACCACAACTGTCTCTGAACGCAATCCAATGAAGAGCAGAAAAGACATGCTTTGGTGAATTCAGCCAGGCATCGTGATATGTTGGTAGCATATTTAGTCAGAAGCAGAAAATCGACTTCCTTCCCCTTGAAGTAAACACATACTATGTACACTTGTGATTGTAGCAAATTAAAGTCCTAATAGTGCCTGCCGGGTGGGCTTGTGAACTTGTAACCTTGCTGTTTATTTATCCATCTCCTACAACTCTCAATTTCTATCTGCTCCTTTATTTTCAGGGAGCTTTACTCATCTTCCTCCTTCCCACTCCTCTTGCTGGGAGGCATCATTTTTTTCCCACTCTCTGTGTGCTTATTGCACTTATTCTCTTATTTGGTTAGAAACTGCTTTTCCTTTTATTTTTATTTTTGATTTTTTCCCCTCATTTATGGTGTTGTGTGTATTTTGTGTGTATTTTAGCATGTAAAATTAATTGAATTTAGAGAGAAAAACACTTTTTTTTTTTTTTTTTTTTTTTTTTACCCAACATGAACTTTGTTAAAGGGATTGAAACACAAGTCATCTCTTTTTTTCTGCCTTCTCTGTGTTCAGAGTACAGAAAAGTTAACTTGTCTGTTAAAAATAATGTTCTTCTCAAACTTTGTCTGAGAAGGAATATTTTTGTTGGGTCTTGCAAGAGAAAGAGCATTTACCACTACTTGAAACTGGCCAAAACCAGCAAATAGGATGAAATTTTGGAACAGTCTGATTTTCTGGGCCAGAATGATTCCAGTAAGTCTGAATATCATGTTGAGCACAATTAGTTGATGCTGAACTTCATTTTTTTGTTACATGTCACTAAAAAAAAAAACATGATCAACATGAACATACAGAACATACATAGCCTCAGAACTGTAATTATTCTCAGAAGAAAATGCATTCTCTATGGACGCAAAGAGAAATTAATAAGCGATGAGTGAAGACATCTGAGGTAAAGTCTGTATCTAGACTAAGCTCCATTTCTTTGTGATACTCAAGAAGAGGAAAGTAGATACAGTAAAGCAATCTGTGGATTTTTTATCTTCCATCAGAGTCAGAGTTACTGGCACCTATTCTTTCCACCAAATAGAGGGGAAAGGTGTGTGTGGAGACAATATGGAGTGAAAGGTGATATTAACACATACAACAGAATAAATCCTTCCTTAAGTTAAACTGGGAACCAGACTGTGAGAGGACAGAGGAGACACTGCTTAATCTTCTATGCTAAGGGACCGTGAGTCTCCTTTGCAACAGTGCTAAGTACTCTGACTTTCTGAAGTTTCCAGGACTGACACGAGCAATTGTTATTCTTAATGACATTGGCTTAAATCAAAGCATGCAATGCCAACAGTCTTTGAGTGTTTTGAGTGTTTTGAGTGTTTTTTTCTTTTTTTTTCTTTTTTTTTTTTTTTTTTTTTTTCTGTGTGTGTGTGTGTGTGTGTGTGTGTGTGCAAGTGAAATACAGTGTTCCTGACTGAACTCCCCAGCAAAGAGTTAAACATCAAGGTAGCTGTGCATGAGAAGATCTTTAGTGCCTAACGACTGTGCTTCATCTGTGATTAAGGGAAAGTGTGGGGAGAGAAAATCTCAGTTCCTTTCCAATTTTATGATAAAACTAATTTTATTCTTACACCTGCTATCTCTCCCTCCTACTAGGTCTCCACTCCCTAGGCAGAGAGTTAGCAGTACTCATAAATGCCTCTTAAAATAAGAATTTCTGTTCCATTAAACATATGAAAAATATGTTGCATTGAATACAGTTGGTTTGGGAAATCTGTTTTATCCATTCTAACCAATTGTCCATAAGAACTGCAGCTGCCACAAGTGACATGGCATCTATTTTCTACTGCAACATTTAGGAGCTGTGATTTCCTTCCAGAACATGGAGGCTGGAGATGTCCAACACGTTGCTCCTAGGTCAGCAACAGCCACATGGCAAATTCAGAGTCTGGCTTGGTAAGCCTCCTGTTAACTGGAAAATGGTTTTAGGTTGCCAAGACAGCAGGAGCTGGCTGAGTTTTTAGTGTGGTTACAGAGCATCACTGCAAATTTGAGGAGACAGTTCACAGAGGCGTTAGAACTGAAAGATTCTGGAAGTTTTGGATATAACAAATTATGATGTCTATGGCCATGTCTGTGTGTCAGGACCAAAACCAAAATTATTCCAGACAACTCTACAGTGTCAAGGTATGGCTTTCTGAAACATTCTAATCTTTTTTAAATGCATTTTCTCTTTGTGATCTTATTATATTCTTTCAGCACTTTGAGTCACTTTGGGAAATGGGTTCAATATTAGTTTTCCTTCATACGTGGAGATGGTTCACAATTAAATAACCCAGGTATTGTACAGAGCTGTTGCATCACACCAGCAGAAGTGAAACTGCCCCATGCTTTTTCCAGAGCAATACTCAGTATGTTTTAATATTTGCAAAATCTCTTTGAGGCAAAAAAAAGGAGATCTAGATCTCTATAACAGATGTGTGCACTGTGCAACTCCAAATCCAGCTCAGGTTCCTGGTAAATTACCAGTTCTAATTCTGGGCAACTTTTGATTCATTCTTGCAAACAGAATGCAGCAGATTTGTTGTGCTTTGTCAGAACAGCATAGCTCAACAGAAAGCTGGTTACAGTGCATGTTTCTCAAACAGGCTGAAATTTGACATGTTAAGCTCTTAGCATTTATTTCTCCAAACAATAATTGAGAATACTGGGGCAATTCTTCTCTGTTGATAACACTGAAAATTATTTCAGACTTAATATACTTCTTGTAAAAACATTTCCATTTTACTCTTTATTTTTTTTGGCATAAAGAATTTCATTGGTTGCTGAGGACCTCTGAGGTTCCTTTTCAATACTCCTCTGAGAAGGAATATTGTGATTCAAGAAGTTTGAGTATCCTCCAAAATCACCGATTTCCACATAGGTAAAAAATACAATGAGAATTATCCTCTGTCTTTGTTTTTCTACAGCCAAAAGAAATCATCCCAAATTTGTTCTCCTTTAAAGCCCAGATCAAGAGCTAGCCTCACCTCACAAGTTAGCTCAGCCTCACTTTCCACAGTCTTCCCAAAGAGGCCACACATCAAGGCCATGTGTACCTCCTCAACACTTTGACATTCTCATCTGACCTTTCAATAATGATCAGGACTTTTGTCTCAGTATCTAATAGATAAAGTTAACTGCAAATATGGAAATAGATCTTCTATTTCCATATATATCTTCTATTATTCTAATAGGGCTTCTTCTTCTAAAGTTAGTTATGGGAAACTACAGAATCTCCTCCCCAAAATGAACATTGCAGGCTTAAGAACTTTTCTACTCAGGAATAAGAAATGATTCAACCTGAGGCAGTTACAGCTAACAAACTGCTGTTTCCATCATCACAGGTTTTGCTGTGCAGGACCTCAGATAGAATTATCAGAGGAAGCTGCCCACCATCACCTTCAGAGCTATGCAACATGAGGTGGTTATTTGTATTATATGCCTCCAATCTTTAGAATTCCTTTATAAAGAGCATTATGGATGCTGTAACTTTAAAAAAGTTACAGAAAATTATTGGAAAAAAAAATAATGCAGATAGTTTCTAGAAGAAAAATCCAACAGGTATTATTAAATGAAAGCTGCAGAGGAAATTGCGAGAGGTTAGGGAAGTGCTTCGAGAAAGTACAAATATATGCTGTATTTTTCCCTAGGCATTGCTAAGTTGATAGTTATCAAATATGACCATATTCTGGCATTGTCTACCACTTGACACAGAGCTAGGTAGATCCTTGATCTGATCCACAGTGGCCACTTTATGTTCATGCTATCTAAACATATGTATACAGTCAGTGCTTACACGTAAAGTCAGTGCTTGTTTCTTACTTGGGTAACCCTCAAACCAGAAGCTCTGGAGGATAAAAGCAAACAAAAATGATCAATACATTCTGATAAAATATACACATTTGCTTTCGTCACAGCTTTATGTGCTGCTCCTCGATGTTTCTCCTAGAAGAGTGCTTTCCACATCAGCTGCCTCCTCCAGGATTATGCAGCTGCTCTGGTCTTCATACCAAGCTGTAGAACCAGAGCTGCAGCAACAGCAGCAGGATGTCATGGAAAACACCTGCATACAGTTAAATGCCCCTGTAAGCCTGATTTCCTCTGAAATACTCTTCAGAGCCTGACTTCCATTTCCACATCTCTGCAAGGTCTCTTTGCTTTGAAACGTGCAGCAAAAATATGCTTTTAGCAGCAATGGATTACACTGTCACCTGCACCTGCTCTGCTCCATTGGCTGATGTCTTGTGAGGCAGAAGCCAAGGCCATTGCTTCCCCACCTGCTTGAGGGAGAAAGGGAATAGTGGAGAATAATGCCTCCTAATTCCTAATACCTCTTAACATTGATTCAAGGTCTGAGTTGTGCAAGGGGATGGCTGGTAGTTCCTTCTCAATTTGAATCTGGGCAAGGATATAGTGTAATCACAGTCTCACCTGCTAAGAGTAACCAGTGAAATCTGTTTTAAAAAGACAGTCATTCAGTTATCAGAAATTCAGTTGTAACCTTTGGGGGGAAAAAAAAAAAAAGAAAACAAACCTCGAAGACCAAGTAGGATCTAAACAACTGAGGCTTTTGGGGAAATTAAGAAACAAACATCAACTTAAATTGAAAATGGCAACCATCCAGCAGATACTTTTGGGCTGTCCTTTACAGTTCATACTACAGAAAAGATGAAAATTCTCTATTGAAAATGCAGCTTGTCTAGTTCTTTGCTAGAGGATTTTCCTTCCACAATATTTGTCAAACATGCTTTTTGTTTCTGAAAAAGGGGTTAAAGTTTTCTGCTCTCCATTCAATCACAGAGGTTTATGAAATAGGGGAATTGTAGGAAGGAAAGATGGGAGAAATCTATTAGGTTATTTTGTGCATCCCTTTGCCAAGCAGGATTGCTCCCTCGAGTATATTCCAGAGTGCTTTGTCTAGTCCACTATTAAATGACTCAAGAAACTAGGCTTTCACCACTTCCCTTGGGAGACTACTCTGCAGTCTAATAGTCCCTGATGCTAGGAAAGGCTTTTTTTCCCTAGCTGTCAGCCTTTTCTTTCCTTAAATTCATCCCATTTGTCCTAGTTACAGTCTCTTTGAGTAACTTAAAATTCCTTTTCTTGCTTAAAGTTTAAATTCTTTGAATGCTAGACTGTACTAAGCATATTCCTTCCATATTTAGCAGTGTTAAATAATCTCTTAAAGCTGTAACGCAACGGTGGTGGTGGCAGAGAGGTAGCTTCTGCTCTTCACAAAGTGAACTGTGTCTGGCATGACTTTCAGCAAATCACATTGGCCTTAATTTTATTCCCATTCAAATTAGTAGTTTTCTCATTAATTTTAACTGAGGCAAGATGAATAATGTATTCCCTAATTTTGTCATGAAGACAACACGTTGCTCAAAGAGCTCAACGTATTTCAAGAAGAGGTCCAGTGGTATTCTCAGTTTCTCTTTTTCCTTGTCAGGAACAACCAAACAACATTAGCAACAGCAACAACAAAACTCAAACCCAAGGAACAGGTTTTATCTTCACTTTTACTATTATTATTGTTATTATTTTCAGTTTCCTTCTTAGCATTTTGTTTTGCTGAAGTAGCTCATAAAAATAAATGAATGCAACGTCTCATAAAAGTCTATGAATGCTTTGTATAAAATTTCAGAATTCACTGAAACTCTGAAATAGACACTCATATAGGAGAAAGGATTATCCTTATTAACCTTTCCTCCTGAGGAATGCAGCAAAGGAAGAAGCCATGCAGGGAAAACTATTTTAAATATGCTTTAGGGTAAAATTCATGCACCATGTAATTTCTTTTAAAACTCTGTATTGGTGGTCCTCTGTACAGGTGTAAATATTGCCCCAAGGCTTTGTGTATAAGGGGAAGTTACATTGATTTAACCAACAACAGCTCTGAAACAGATACATTTAAAATTACACAGTCCTATGTTGTCATTCATGGGCTTACCAGTGTCAAGTTACCTTAAGCAGACTTTAAACACTCCTTTACACTGAAAGTAAGAATCTTGTGGATTCTTGAATTAGATGTGTATGACTTGCCCCTAGTTGGCAATTTTGAGAATAGGAATGATCTCTTATCTCACATCACCTGGAAGCAAATGTCATATGTGTCTTTAATAAAAAGAAGCTTTATGAAAGATTTCATGACCAGAATCTTCACACGTAACAGTATTTTTTTTTCTTTGTAAACAAACAAACAAACAAAAAGAACAAACAAACAAAAAAAACTGAGCAATGTGTCACATTGCAGGTTTACAGGAGGCTTTTGATTCTCATTTTGTTTACCCTGTGTATATCCAGAGTCATTTTATATGCTTCAATCTCATATTGAGAGAGACTAAAAAACATTCTGAAATCATTTATTCCATACTCGAAACAATAGTTTTTCCTAGTTTTCTTTTGGCTCCTTATTCTATGGAGTAGTCAAGGATTTATTCCAAATCATGTGATCCTTAAAATAATCATTATTCCCTATATTATGGCCAGTATTATATCCTGTGCACTTTCACTTACAGGCATGTCTGTCAAAGGAACCATTTTTCAGCCTCACAGCTCCCATGGCTCTGTCACTTTCTTACTTACAGAGGCCCAAAATGGAAACTATTTTTCTTTTCATTATGAGCTGTCACTTTTTCATCTTGGCACTGTGATGATAGACTTCCATTCATCTTCTATATTACCTTTCCTGAAGCCTCTGACACAGACTGACACAATGCAAAATGCAAGAGATCTTGAAGCATACGTTGACAATTTCTCGGAAAGGTACTTGCTTGTCTTGGGTTGTTGTTTTAAATATATATTGAAAAATTCCAAGCTGTATGGTGCATTGGAACTGTTAGCAGGGGACTCTCTGTTTATTATGAACATTACAAAGAAATGCTCTCACATCCTGAATAAGAAATGCTGGAGTTGGCATAGGGTAATGAGAGGAGCAGTGGTAAAAAAAAAAAGTTTCTGCAAATGTAGGAAGATAAAAGGATTGTGGTCAGCAAGTCTTCACGTGATGGTGTGCTTTGTAACAAAGAAGTCATCACCACAGAGTGAGTCCAATGGAAACTCATGGAAGTGCCTGCTTTAACTACAGTTGAGTGACTGAGTTATTTGAGAAAAGGGAATGATTTCAACCAACCTAGAAGCAGAAAAATCAGGCACCCATTCACATTCAGTGAGACTACATGAAACCGGAAGACAGCCTTTCTCATCATTTGGGTTGCATCTGTCACCATGATTTCAGAGCAGCCAGCATGAAAGACAATACAGGGACTCATAGTAATGATGCTATAAGGTACATAGACTTTCAGCATGACAACCTTGAAATCGATCAAAAACCACAATAACAACAAAAAGCCTAAGGCCAATGTCTGGGCCAGAACAGGGGAGGAAGGAGATTTGCATTAAACTTTCTGCTTCCTATAGATCTTTTACTGCAGGCTCATTTCACTAATAACTAGGATAAATTATCCAGAGATGAAAGCCATCCAGAGTAGCAATGTCAAAAACTGTTAGCTACCTATTTCAGTAGATCTGTGTTGTAGACCTAGTTTGGTTCATAATTTTTTCCATCACATTAATGAAAGAATATTAAGATCTTGTGGAACGCGGATGATCTGTAGATCACTAGATATCTTTGCGTAGTTATAAGCAGCCCAGAGAAGTTAATGAAAGCAGTGCTCAAAATGGTAAATGAAACAGTCCCAAGTAGTTGTCAGCTACACAACATGACTGAGGAGTTACTTTCTGGATTAAAACAGAAAGTCTCCAACTTTCTCGGAGATTAAACCAAGCAGCGATCTGGGAGGAAGAGTGTGATGAGCCAGTGCCTCTAGGCAGTGCAGTCAACACTGTTCCTGTTTGTTCTGCCTGAACTACACAGTTCACCTTTGCATCCTCAGACAGTGACATGTCTTTTCTTGCTACAGTTTGGGGAGCATAACATACAATCTCAGTTTCATGCTATAAATGCACTGCTTTAATGGCCTACAACTGTATTTTAGATACTCTAAACATGAAATAACACATAAACATAATAATGCAAATTGTAGATTGGAACTGTTGGTGTACCAATGAAGTGCAGAGAAGACTTAGAAATAGTGAGGATATGTCCCTTAGTTATAAGAGCAATACCTTTGCTCAGTGTAGATATATATAACTGATGTATACTTGTAGTGAAAACCAGGGAACATGCTCTGGGGTGTAAATCTTCTGCAAAGTAGATATAGCCTATGGAGCATTACATTGTCAGTTGATTTAAACTGGCTACTCATATGTCTATACTTCTGAAAATTTTTGAAAGGCACAAAAGTATTGAAAAGCAAACTTGTGTGCCTCTCAGGATAAAATCAAATATGCTTTTCTTAACAGATACTTATCTGTTTGTTCTTAAAAATTTCCAGTGATGGAAGCTCCACAACGTTACTGAGCAATGTTTCAGTGTCTCTTCCACTAGAAAATGTAATCTTACTGAAACTTAAGCCTATTATTTGTATTCAGTGTTATGGAGATCAAAGATTTTCTTTCCCCTTTGCTAAGCTTTTTCATGTACTTGGTTACTGTCATCATGTTCCTCTCAGTGACCTTCAATTTCAAGCCAAACAACTCTAAAACTTCTTTGTCTTTCCTCATATGCCCTTTTTTCAGACTTCTGGTGATCCTTGGTCATTCTTGTCACTGTCACTTGGACTCTCTCCAGTAATCTTACAGCATTCTTGAAAACAGTATTTCAACACAGACAACATAGCAGCAAGTAAAATAGAATGATGACTTCCTGTGTCTTTCAAACTATATGAATATTTGGTAACTTGCTTTAGTAGAATACATGATTACACTGATTCTTTTTATTCATTCTTGTTTTAAGATCTCATAAGGCTAATAAAATATGAAAAGGTATTTGGCCCTTCAGAGACACAAACTAAAACTTTTAATTCATCAAATATTCTAATTAACTGCACAGAATTTGCTGTCAGACAAAGTTATGTATACAAGCTCCTATCTACCACAAATTTCCTCTCAGGATGAATAGGCCAATACATTAGCATACTTGTTATTATACTGCATAATTTACATGGTTTTATTCAAATTTTCTAGGTATCACTATTACTCTCAACTAATCACCAACTATTAATCTACTATTTGCATTGGATAGGGTTACAAGTAGATGATTGTATCTGAAACTGGAAAGTAGAATAAAAGAAGAAAGAAGATGAGTAGAGGACAAAGAGTAGCAGTAGCAAATTCCAGAACTATTAGAAATTTAACTGATTGTTCTGCATGTGAATGAAGATGTGAAGGTACTTCTCAGAAAGAATTAAATAAATGTGAAGACTTTTTTTTTATCTGTGAAAGAATGCATATTTTAAAAGAGATTGTCTTCATAGAAGAATTTTAAAACATTGGGGAGAACTTTTGGAACACATGTAACAGAGCTGAGACAAAAATGCGTAAGTGGTTGGAAACACTTCACAGAGTTCAATGAATCTCCAATGGGAGATGAGATTACAGTAGAAATCTAAGACTGGAAAGTGAAACGAGTCCTACAGCACTCTGACCTAAACTTAAATAAAAAAAAAAAAAAAAAAAAAAAAAAACAGGCCAAAAAAACTTATCAAGTTAAAAAAAGGAAAGAAAAAAAAAAAAAGGTCAAGTATTCAAGTTTTCAAGAGAAAACGAGAAAATGACATAACCTGAAACATATGAACATAAAAAAAGGGAAAAAGACTGTATAGAATTCTGAAAAACATGATGAAACTTCGTGAAAAGAATCATAGTAGACTGTACAGAGTATGAGAGGAAAATCAGGAGTAGACTGTGTTCAGGTTTTTGGAAGGAGCTGTTTTAACGTTTTGTTTAAGTCCCTACACAAGAACTAAAGATACCTGAAACAAAGGCAGTGTATTCTGCAGAGAGCTCCTGGGAACTGGAGGGTGAGAGTGAGGAGGAGTGAGCTGAACAAAAATTAACTCTTCTTGTTATAATATTTGCAGGTTAATGGAGCAACTGAAGTTGTGACAAATGGTTTTGTAAAATCTTGGTTACATTGAGTACATATAATTTACATTTACTCTAGAGAATCATAGAATCATAGAATGTATTGAGTTGGAAGAGATCTCAAAGAACATCTAGTCCCAGTACTGCAGACAGGGTTGCCAACCACTACATCGGGCACTAAATCAGGCTGTCCATGTCTTCTGGCATGATGATATACGAGCTAAATGTGAGAATTCAATGGCATTTCATAAAGAAATAGATTTTATAATCTTTGGAAATGGGGAAGTCTTAGAAGGTAGCAGTGTACACATTCCAATGAAACATGCATCTGGGAGACAGTAAAGCATCAGAGGAGGCATTCAACCTGGAAGTGCAGAAAAGGCGACAGCAGTCACATTTACTTCATTAACTGGACAACCTCTAGTATGACTGTAGGAAGCCTGCAGAAGACTACAGCCAAAGCAGACTAATGTTCTATGGATTTTCTTCCTTGAAGCCTTTGATGTAGTCCCTCACCACATCCTCTCTAAATTGAAGACGTGTGCATTTGAAGGATGGACTGTTCAATGGATTAGGAATTAGCTGGCTGGATATAGCCAAAGGGCTGTGATTAATGGCTCTGTGTCATGGTGGAGGCCTCACAGGTTGGTTTTGGGACTGGTGCTCATCAACATCTTCATCAATGACATAGACAATGGCATTGAGGGCATCTGCAGCAAGTTTGCAGATGACACCAAGCTGAGTGGTGCAGTTGATACACTGGAAGGAAGGAAAGCCATCCAGAGGGACCTGAACAGACTGGAAAAGTGGGCCCATGAAACCTAATGAGGTTCAATAAGGCCAAGTGCAGCGTGCTGCACCCAGGTATTTATACAAACTGGGGGAAGATCTCTTTCAAAGCAGCCCTGCGGAGAAGGACTTGGGGGCTCTCGTGGATGTGAAGCTGGACAGAAGCCAGCAGAGTGTGCGGCCCAGAAGGCCAACTGTGTTCTGGTCTGCATTAGAAAAGGGGTGGCCAGCAGGAAGAGAGAGGAGATTGTCCCCCTCTACTCAGCTCTTTTGAGGCCCCATCTGCAGCACTGTGTCCAGTTCTGGGGCCTCCAGTATGGGAAGGACATGGAGCTCTTGGAGCACATCCAGAGGAGGGCTACTAAGAGGGCTGGAGCACTTCTCCTATGAGGAAAGGTTGAAGAAACTGCGCTTGTTTAGCTTAGAGAAGAGAAGGCTCTGAGGAGACCTTGTTGTGGTCTTCCAGTAATTGAAGGGAGCATATAGACAGAAAGGGAAATGGCTGTTTATGAGGGTGGATAGTGATAGGACAATGGGAATGGTTTTAAACTAAGACATGGGAGGTTTAGATTAGATATTAGTAGGAAGTTTTTCACACAGAAAGTGGTTACACACTGGAACAGGTTGCACAAGGATGTTGTGGATGCCCAATCCCTGGAGGCATTCAAGACCAGGCTGGATGTGGCTCTGGACAGCCTGGTCTGGTGGTTGGTGACCCTGCCTACAGTAAGGGGGTTGAAACTCGGTGATCCTTTTAAGTCCTTTTCAACCCAGGCCATCCTATGATTCTATGATATGATTCTATGATTTATACAAGCTCCCAGCTGTGCTTTCCAGCCTGCATCAAAAACTGACATGGAGTCAACCTATTCACTATAAACAATACAGGTAATTTAGAGCCGCTAGAGGTAACCCACATGAGCTCCAGGCACATTATTGATTATCATGTATAGATCCTCAGACTATCCTATAAGACTTAGTTTATCATGTTGAAGATCATACTTTGGGCTTTGGAACTTTGGATGAGTTTGACATAAGAAAGAGAGAAAGAGTTCCTAGATTTGACCTTTCAAAAAGAAACTCCAGTTAAATAATTAAGTATAGAAAAGTCTTCAAACTATATACTGAATTCCTGGAGACACAGAACATCTTTGGAAGACAGATGTGAAATTCTACTTTATCTTTTGTTCCCCGACTCACTTTTATTAGAGTTGATTAAATTTTGATTAAATGTGAGTTCTGTATGATTTCTTTGCATTGTTGCATTAGCACATGAACTGACAATTGTATTCTACTTTGACATGTACCTTAAAAATCAATTAAAGCATAAGAAAGAAAAGCTAATATATCTATTACAAGAACTTCATTTCTAGATGGAATCAAAGTTGCCAAATTTAAGAAACGATTAATTTGACCATTGGCTTCAAACAGAAATGATAATGGCTTTTGTGTTTTCAACCTATAACTCCTTAGGACTTCTTTTTTATTTTTATTTTTATTTAGTCGTATATAAATACAATTTCCATTATTCTACATCCTCTATCTGATTTATTTTCCCAATTTGTTGAAATTTCACTTGGTAATTACTTCCTACATTTGACTTCTATTGTGCTTGAGAACTCCCAGATTTCCATAACCCAACCTGCAGCTGAAACAATAAGGCCTCCTCAGCAGGCTCTCCTTGATCAAGTGGCCTGTGATAGACCCCAACCACAAGATGTCCTTTATTGGTTTGGTCCCTAATTTTAACACACAATTTCTTAGCCCCACCAGGCTGTTTTTCAAAGGCAGCTCTTCACAGTCTATTCATTTCTTAACCAAAAGTGCATCTCCTCCATGCCTTCTGCGTTGCTTGTTCCTTCTAAAACACTTGTAGCACCCATAGTATTCCAGTTGTCCAGTTCATCCCAGACTCAGAAAATAGTTATTTAGAATGTTGGATTATTTTGAAATTCCATTTTGCTGGGAATTATCTCTCAAAGTGTCTTAACTTCTTGTTAAAAACATTTTCTTATGCCATTTTTTGATACTTCAGTTACAGGAGACTGAATTTTACTTAAATCATTTTACATTACTGTGATAATATACACAGGAAGGTGGAAGAAGAAACCAGAGAATGTTTTTTGAACAAGAAATTTCCATGATTATTGCTACTGTTCATTTACAGGGTTACCTCTGTCTCAAGAGGAAGAAAGGGAATATTCCAGTTGCTGACCAGGCAGCACAAAACTAGGCCAATTCTTTTTCACAGGCTTCCAAGTATGAGAGCATAAGTATAAGTTTGATCTACTGTTTGCTTGCAACTGGGAAATCCATTCTTTATTGCTGAATATAGAAAACCTGATGCAAAATCAGCCACTGTAAACTTAATTCATTTTCACTCACTGTTCATGAGTTAAGCAATATAACAGAAAATTGGATCTTCCCTGTAAAGCGAAAGTGAAATTTTGATTTCTGTTCTTTTAAAATTATAAAATTGAATCTTTTTTTTACAATTGATGTGACTGCAGATGCTACACCAACCAGCAGCATATGTAGAATGCACATAGTAAGGGAAAAGTTTATTTCCCCTTCTGCTGTGATCACAAGTATGTAAAATAATATATGTGAAAGTGAACTAGTTTTCTTTCAAGTCATAAGGGAAAAAGGTGGAGAAAGACTCTTGCATCTTGCATAGGCCCAAGGGACAAGGCAGGAAAGCAAACACAGAACAAGATCAAAGGATACCTTGGAAAGACCAACAGAACCTGTGCTCCAAGAAGTCAAGAAATTGAAGCTGACATAAAGTCAGTTAAATAAAGTGCAGAGCTCATCTGCTGTCTGCAGCAAACAGTAGTCACTGCTGTATTTCTACTTCTAAATAAATCTATGCTTGTAACACAGAAATAGAAACAACCACAAAGAGTATCCTGTCACTATAAATAAAACTCACTGCTTCACACGGGGGGCTGTATTTATATCACGGAAACCCTCAGGTCAGCTTCAGTTGATGCACCAGTGTAGCAGTATAAAAATTGCAGAAAGAGAAGCATATTATTCATAGAATCACATTCATAGAATAGTTTGAATAGGAAGGGACAGTCAAGATCATCTAGTTCTAGTTCCCCTGCCATGGGTAGGTTTACCACCCCACAGTGTGGCTGCCCAGGGTCCTGATCTAACTTGCCTTGAGCACTTTCAGAAATGCAACATCCACAGTTTCTTTGGGCAACCGGGCAACCTTTTCCAGCATCTCACCACCCTCAGAGTAAAGAATTTTCACCTAACATTTAACCTTAATTTCCTCTCTTTTAGTTTAAAGCCATTCTACCTTGTCCTAACCCTATCAGACTGTGTAAAATCAGTCTCCTGACTGCTTGTAAGCTCCTTTATTAGTACTGGAATACAATGAGTGTGTCCCCCCAGAGCCTTTTCTTCTCTTGACTGAAAAAGCCATGCTGCTTCTTAGGAGCTTGGCTGCATGGGATGAGCACTCCAGCCCTTTGATCATCTCCTTGTCTCTTCTCTGGACCCATTACAACAACTTCGTATCTTCATTACGTTGAGTGAACACGCCACATGTTGCAGTAAGTACTCCATATTGGGCCTCACAAAAACAGAGTAGAGGAGAACGGTCATCTCCCTCTCCCTTATGACCACACCTCTTCTGATGCAGCCTTCCTTCCTACTGTTGGCCTTCCAGGCTGTAGGAGAACACCATTTTCTCATGCCCAGATTTTCATCCACCAGAACCCCCCTGGTTCTTTTTTGTTACAACCTTGGAAGAAAAAATATATATTCTCTTGCCAGCCACAATATCCCCAACAAATATAACTCCTACTTATTTCTCATCGTTGTCAAACTTCCCTAAGGAGCTCATTTTAATGTACATTGTTAGTGGATGTGGAAAATGGTATGGTAATCAATTTTCTTTTATAATATTGTAGACCTAGACTTTAAAAAAAAATATATATTATTTTTTTTTAATTATTGCATTAGAACTCACTTTTGTAATTCTCTGTAAATGTGAACGATGGGAAGGAGGGAGAAATCTCTATCCTATTGAAAATGTGTCTTTGGGATGGAAAGAATTTGTTTCAATAGACAAGAAAGAGAAAAATAAATTTGAGCTGTCTTCAGCACTTCTGGAATCATAGAAACTTTCAATTTCTTTACATTTCTTTTCTCCAAGTATTATTTAACATTAATTAATTTCTGATTAAAACAGAAAATTTCTCAGAACTATCCTACCTTGGTTTCCCATCTGTTATGCATCAAGCCTCCATGGCAATGATTTAAAAAATATGTATACTTTTTCAAGTGCTGAGTTCTGGAAGGAGAGGATCCATCTTTCTTAACATCTATTATTTATATATGAACAAATAAAAGGGAATTTAGTCAATATAGCTGGTAGAGTTTACAAAACAGGTCAGATGACTAAACACAGGCTTTCAGTTAAAGAGGGAATGAAGAACTCTCCAAAATTCACATCAAGTATTTTGGTTAGCTCCAAACTGAATATAGAAAGAATATTTATGGGGACACCTTTAGATAAAGACACGCACACTTCAGAAACACGTATTTAATCAAATGAATCCTATTCATTCTTACTCAGGGCTAGATGCTGAGGCTTCTTCTCTGTGAAGTTCAACCTGACTGGCTCTCTGGAATTGTCTGGATCCATTTCTGGCGACTATAAAAATAGCCTCAGTAATGGTTATGGCATATCACCTATGCCCCTGTCTCTGAAAATTAACTTTAACCAACATACAATACTTTCTCAGTAATCTAAATCAGAGTTGAAAAAAAAGAAAAAAGAAAAAAGTTCAGTGAAGTTTATTTATTTTTTTTTTTCTTCATGCAAGGTTGTTACCAATGTGAACTAAATTTTGAGAGAAAGGTCATTTGCTCTGTTTAAACTAGATATACCATCTAGGTTATCTGTAATATAATGGATCAGCCACCATTGATCACAGGCACAGGTACAGATGTGATTTGTACAAAGCAAAGTGACATTGCTGAAGCATCAACATTCAGGTCAACATGGTATGGTGGCTCTGCCAATATATCTCAGTGAAAATATTTTTGTTTACCTGTTTTTGTTTGCTTGCTTTTCTTATTTTCCTGCACTCGTAAAGAAAAAGTTTTGGGGATAAACTGACTTCTTCGCCTGACTGCCAACCAAAAGAGAGTATACAAAACAGGGCTTACAGTCTGTTAAGATGATAATTGCTTATAGAACTGCTAGAGCATAGCATCATTTCAGACTAGTCCACCTGAGAAATTTAACTTCAAGAAGCCTGAAGAGTGACTGAAATAAATTAGGAGATTTGAAAGATTCAGAATTGCATCAAGCCTAGATGAGCAAAAGGTAGTGAATCAGATAAAAACATTAATACACACATGGTGACGGATGAGGCAGATGACATTTTATGCTCCTTTAAACTGACTGATGAAGATCAGGCAAATTAGAAATAGCTGTGGACAAGTTCAAATATGTCTTCTAGTGTGCACTGAAAGGGAATCTTAAGGAGAGAATATGTGGCACATACATGGAAAAGATAAAAGAGTTCTTGCAAGAAAATACTGTGCTGCCTTTGAAAAGTTTAGAGAAACATTTGAGGCTCTGAAATGTGAGATAAGACACAATAATAACATGGAAGGTCTAACAACAAGAACAAAGATAAAGACTTTTCAACAATGGGAGTTAAATTTACAATTTAGCATGAAAATCCTTTGTAAAAAGTAGTTTGTGTGAAGCCAGAAAATGGCAAAGCATTTCAACAGAATACCTGGTCCAAGCAGTACTCTGTACAGAGAAAGCTGTATAATTGGAGGAAGTACGATATTATAAGCCCTAGAACCTAACAGAGGTTGACGTATATTGTACGGGGAGAAAAAAAAAACAAGAGCTTATTGAAAGGACATTTTTATTACCATTGGATAACTTTATAGATGGATACAGGGAGAAAAAATATTCTAGTGACTTTCGTTGATCAGCCTAAATGTGGAATCCAGATGGTATTTCATTCATAATCAAGTTGTGGCATTTTGGCTCTGTTCCTAGTTTATCTGAAGTAATGACTTTCTGCTGCATATCATCTAGGAAGAAAAATATCCCCAGAATGGGAAAGCAAATGTTAAAGAAAGATAAAAATTTTCTTTATTTGAAATATTTGCTGTACTGGAGTTTGTCCTGAAGAAACATACACAAATTATGTTTGTATTTACCACTGCGTTAAATTCTATGTGGTGTCAACCAATCCAATAAGCTTTGAACATTTCCTCCAGTGTTTCCCACCTAGGACTTTTGGATTCATTCTAAGAAAAATCTGACTTTATTTTTCGTAGTCTTTCCATAAGAAGCTTAATGGGTCAGTTGGTGTACATTTGGAATATAAGCATTCAGGTGAATCAGTACTTTTCTGTGACTGGAGAGGTGGATTAATAGAATTCAGTCCTGCTCACAAAGATTAAACCAGATGATGTGTAATGGATGCAAAATAAATACTATATAACAGCAGTTGTAGTAGAGGAAACATGCCCTATCTGTCTACTCAAGCAAGAGAAAAAGACATTTTAACATAATGTCAGGAAACAAATTCAAGACATGAATTTATGGGGAAAAAAAATAAAAAATGTGAATGTCTACTTTGGAAATATTGCTTCTTTTTGTCTATCTTTTGCTTCTTGAAATAAGACTCTTCTCTAAAATAAGAAGAGAAAACTTTTCTTATTTTAAAGACTCACACATTCTGAAGTGAGTCTTCTGAACTTTCCCACAGCCCAGGTCTGTGCTTTCTTTGTTCTGAAGAGCATGAAACATTTTTATTTTCACATCCACCCTTTACATTTCCCTGATTGGTATCCTTAGAAAAATAGTGAAAAAAATCATCTACATTTTACCAAATCATGAGAAATTGATGATATTGCAACTGTGCATTTCTCAGGGTACCATGGGGGAACAATTTCTGTCACTGACACAGAATAATGTGAATGTGTTAGCTATGTAGATCATCAGATTTGGGTAATTATTGCTGCCACATGCTTTCCTGAAGGTTAAAATATTAAAAGGTACCATCTCAAATGCTGGCATGCTCCTGTGTGCATTCTTTCGAACATTGTCAACAACTACAAAACAACTTGATTTTTTTATGAAAGTAGGGAAAATTTTGGTTACTAGGCAAAATAAATTAAAAAAAAAAAAAAAAAAAAAAAAAGAAAGAAAAATAATATTATGAATAAAGAAACACATTTTATTTTATTGAAAAAGATTCTACTCCTTCCTTACATCTTTCAGACTACAAGAATTTATTTTATGGCAAACTGTAACTTTTATTTAGCATTCTTTTATTTCAATTTGGTAGTAGTCAACAGTGAATTTCAAAAGACATTTAAAAAGAAGCCAACATTTATATTTTTTTATTTTTTATTTTTTATTTTCTTTTTTGGATCAAAGGTTTTTACCAAATACTTCTTGACTTCAGAATTAGCTTCAGACTTCCTAAAGCTGAGTTTTCTGGGAATTTACGGTTAACTCAAAAATAAACACTCTCCTATCTATAAATTCTGCAGAAAAAAACTGGAGAAGTGGTGATCTCAGAACACTTGATAAACAGGCATGTATTTTAACTGCTTGAATACCTAACTAGATATATAAAATGAATGAAAATATGAAAATCCTGAGCATGATCTCCTAAAGCAGTAGTTTGCTTATGCACAAATCCAGATTAAAGAAACTTACTGGTCTAAATATAAATGGGGATGCCGTGTGTCATACAGCATTCATGTTATTTAAACTTTGTTTATTCTAGACATTAAATTTGGAAATTGTTCTAGGTACAATAGGGATCTTTGTTAAAATGCTCGGAGGCTGTCAGCAGTACTTACTGTGAAGACCTCAACTTCTATGATCAAATTGAAATTTTCCTTGTTTTGTGGCTGCTGAAAAATGATTTTATGTTTCTGTTTATGTGCACGAGTATGCATGCTGTTCTTGTTCTCTGTAGCTGCATCTAAGTTCTCTTTTACTGCATGTAAGCCTTACCAAAAGCAAATTAACTTTCCTTAGCAACCAAGGTATCTTAGAGTAGATGTTACAATAACTATATTTCATCTGAATGCAAGATTCTTGAACATATTTTAGTTTAGATGCAGGAAAAATAAGGAAAAAAAAAAAAAAAAAAAAAAAAAAAGTTGACTAAAAGAGAGAAAAGGGTTGACTAAAAAGAGCAAGAAATATTGTTAGCCTGAGAAATTGCTCTGGAATTGCAGATTGAGGAAGGCGATGATTTATCCTGGTTTTTACACAAGAGAACAGCAGAATACTGGGACACAAATCCAGCCTGGAGAATATTGTGAGTATGAAGAATACAATTATTATAGTAGAAGCCTAGGTTTGAATATGGAAATCTGAGGCAGGTGTCTAAGGAAGACAGATAATGAGTCTGATTGAAAAGGAGGAGAAAAGGAAGAAGTTGAAATTCATTGTGTACAGAATATCTGAAAAATAAAAAGAGATGAGAAGGATGCCCTGCAGCATGTCATTGGGTGCACCAGGGCACATGAAGGCTTCCAAGGCCCTGACCAGCTTCACCCCAGATCCTTTTACAACATCTGTCCTTGAGGAACACCCATTTCAACTCAGAATTGATCCTGTTACTTGACCACAGCTCCCAGCTTATCGTCCTTCAAGGGGCAGCCTCTGACAAACAGAACAGTAGTGAAGGCTGAACAAGGAGCTAACAGAAATGATTATGACCATGATAAAAAAATAAGTAAATGGAAAAACTCAGGCACATTACTCTCATATCAAACTCAACCCTCAAAATTAGATGTAATCTTTCAGCTGATCTCTGTACCTCAGTATCTCAACCTCTGTAGCATATTGCTAGACTGGTTGCAAAGGTAAATGTATTCATGCCGACAGAGCAGACAGATGGTGCACTGATGAGAACTGCGGAAAAGCCTGGGAATAAATAAATTATTCTGTCTTCAAAATAAAAGTGGAATAATATGTAGTAAACATATCATGAGACTGTTCTTTGCTTGATGAAGAAAAAAAATTGCATTTAATAAGTGCTCACTAAGCAGTTATTCTCCTTTTGGCGCTGGAAAAGGATGTGGAGAATTATTAATAGAAAATAAATTGTAAACAATCAGAAAAATGGCCTGCCTTAATCCCTGTATTTTTGTGCTTGTGAGACTTTTACAAATGGACTGACATCCCATCTTACGTTTTTATTCCCACCTTCCTCCTTAGAATATGGATATGCAGATGTTTGCATACTGTCTTTACTAGTGTGAGCCTCGGCATAATGCAATTCAACAAGTTTGAAAGTTTCTGTGATGTATGAGAAAAACATTTTTGGATGAATGATGAAGTATTTTGTTAAGATGAATAAAAAGGAAGAAACCTTCTTTCCGACCAAAGTTTCAAGCTCTCATTAGACCCATTTGAGCCCTTCACTTGAACCTCATTAGCTATGTTACAGCTAGTTCAATTAAACAGTCTGAACTTGCCTGACAATCATGCATCAGGACTCAAACTGTCTGGCAGACTATTTAGTTATCCTTAATAATTACTTCTGTAAAAATTATTCTTATTTTAGTCTGACATAGATAGGAACACTGTGAATTGTCCTAACTCAATACAGCTCATGTTTAAGAAAATTGTTTTTCCTTAGGAGACTTATGACCTTAACTGAAATTTCTCAGGCATATTGTGTTTCAGGCATTAATTCTTGTCAGTTGTTCAGTAAATATTACTGAGTCTGTTTAAATAGTGGAAAAAATCATATCACTCTTCTATGGCCTCAGCCTTTTCTACCAATTGCTAAATCTTGAGCATTGTCTGGCCTAAGAAAACAGGAGCTGAGTTACAGAAAGAGCAAATTATCTGCTGCTAATTTTATATATCGCAGACACTCAGTCAAATAAGTACCCGGATATTTTGGATATGACATATGGTCATATATGTGTTAACTTATGAGCAGATTTTACTGTTGTTACTGCTGTGAGTATTCACTTCATAGTGAAGAATGAAGCAGAGTGAAGGTTCGTTGTTGCTCAATGTGTAGCTTCAAATTATTGCCATGTTGTATTAAATTACAAATTTGATAAAGAATGGTGATTTAACCAAAATCAAAGTATGTGAACAGAGATGGAAGAATCTTCTATCTCCCATCCCTATCCTCCAAGGCACTTGACTTGATCTTGTCTGCTTTTCATTTTCAAACTGTTTTTGTTGGCACACAGCACTTTTTTTATTCTCTGTGTCTCTGGATGCTTATTTTTTGTTGTTTTTTTTTCCTCCTTGACATCAAAATGTTTGTAAAATGTGATAATGGGTAGAGGCAAAATGTAAATAGTTAATCATGATGTAATCTGTAGGGGATTCTGTGGATACAATATCCCCAATTCTTATGCAACCGTACACTTGACATGTGCATTCTGAAGCCCTTCACAAAGGGCAATGCTGTTACTTGTCTAAATAGTACATGATTACCTCAGTTAGTTTTGTGGCTGTGGTAATGTTCATTTTATGAGCTCAATCTGGTTCTGAGCCATCTGAACTTCAAATTCCAGATGCCTTATCCCTACTACTACCATCTCATATACTGTGTACACATGTGTACAATGCAGACTGTATTGGAAATACTCAGTTGTGCTCTCAAAGTCACACTGTGCTCTTAAAACCATATTTGCAAGCCTTACAGGAAAAGATGTGTATTTGCAAAGGCAAGTGTTTAAAGGATCTTTGCCTCGACTGGAACAGAGAGAACACAGTTTGGGCTAACACTATTTCTTTTGTTACAATGGGAAACTACTCTTTTTTAAAAATTCCTTTGTTCTCTGCTATACAAGTAACTTCGTACATTATTGTTTCATTGCACATGACACTCAGAAAACAACAAAGATAATGGGTCATGGAGCTAAAGCTGCATTGAACTATTGCCTGTTTACCCACTAGAACAAAGAGTAGGCGTTAGAGTTCCTTCATTTACCATAAGTGTGTCTTTGAGCTAGACAACTCTACCTGCCTGCTAACCAGGGGATAATAAAAATATATACTACCCCACAGGGATGCTGGGATGCTTAATGAACTAATTAGTACTTTTCAGTGCTCTGATGGGAGAAGGTACCTATTCTTCTGTTTAGAGCAAGCATAGATAACACTTTTTTTTTTTTTTTTTTTTAATCTTAAAAAAAAGATTTTGCTTCTCAATCAGGTGTTTTTACACTTATATCAGTATAAGTTCTCTTGAACCAAGCGTCAAAGTGATAACAGAAAGACTTATAAAGAGGAATAGAATTTGCTTAAAGAGTGTCAGCAATTATACATATGTATGGATATATTTCTGTATGTGTTTAGCTATATATTGAAGTGTTGTCATTTGCTTGAAATGTTGCTGCTTTCTTTACAGCACAAAAGAACTAGATTTTCAATGGATATTGCTAGTTCTGAACTATGAAGAGTGGGAAAAGACAAAGAAGGTCTGTGCTGGAAGATGCGAGAGGGATTTAGGTAACTAGATGATCCTTCCATTTGTCATTTGAAAAAGATCCTAAGGTCAACCCTTACTTCTTATAAAATGATAAGGTGTCTGTAATGGCAAGGAAAGGTCTCAGATTTATACGTCAACCAAAAAGATATGTCTCTTGTGGCACATAATGTCCAGGCACAATCTAGAAGATTGATTCAACCGTCAGCCATGAACTGAATCATCAGGATCATTATGAACCTCTTCAGTTTCTTTGCAGTTCTCTAACAGAATTCTTTATTATTGTTATTATTAGTAGTATACTTGTTATGATTACTAGGATAACTTTATAGTAAAATCAAGGTTTTAATAAGTTTGCTTAACTTCACATTTCTGATCTAAGCCACAGACAGAGCAGATCTTATCCATAAAAACAATGGGATCTAAGGCATTGTTCAGTTTTCTAAATGCAGTCCTCTATTTTAAGGTAAAATGAATGTTGTTCTAGTCTTTCTTGAATGTTTTGAATAACATTCTATTGATAACAAATCAATATTACTTGGCCAAATCGAAATTTGTGATACAGATATCTGAGGACTTATCCTAAAACTGTCCATCTTCCAAATGGGGAGCACATTACAGTAAGAATTATAAGAATTTTTGTTTTTTATTTTTTATTACAATAAGAAGGACTTGAAATCTAAAGATGAGAACCCTGGTGATACTAAATGTGAGATCAGTTCTGTTTCTATCTGAATCTGCATAGCCCCTAGCTGAATAAAGAGGTAAATCCTGGTGATATGAAATCCCTTGTGAAGAGAAAATGTAGTTTTATGAGTAGTGTGTTCAGATACATTTGAATCACATATCCTGAGCTGCACACTCACTGTGATACATAGAATTTAGCTCAAAGAACTTAGAACAATGTATGCACTTCTCATTACATTCCATGTGACCTGTGAGAATACAATTAAAGAGTTGACCCTTCATTTCCTTTGTCACTGAGATCATAGCTAGAAAAATAACATCTGAAGCCGTGACGCTGTGTCTGTTCTTACTTCATAGATTTGCATGAATGTTTGAACTCAAATAGCGTTGCAGTGAGACAGACAAATGTACCTGGTTGTTGTTGTTGTTGTTGTGTGTTTGGTTGGTTTTGTTTTTAATCAGATAAGCTAGAATGTTTTGAAACTGGAACAAGACTAAGTTAAAAGATGGATTTATAGAATCTGTTTTAATAAACACATAAATGGTAGGACTTCTTTTGTTTGTTTGTTTGAAATATATAGTGCCCTGCATATCCAAGCTTATCATCAATCACTAATTAGTTGGGAAAGGAATGGGCCAAGTAGGACCATTCAGCAGGTCATGGGGAGAACAAGGCACCACTAGGAGTGGTGGAAGTCACCCAGGATTTGAACCAGCCACTGAAGGGAAGTGAGTAACCCTTTTTGATGGACTGCAAAGGAAAGCTTGATTCAGACACCTCCATTCATTCCATGTGAGGGGGTTGAATTCATCCTCAGTAAATTTGCAGATGACACCAAGTTGGGAAGGAGTGTTCATCTGCCAGAGGGGAGTAAGGCACTACAGAGGTACCTGGATAGATTGAATAGATGGGCCAAGGTTAACTGTATGAGTTTCAGTGGGGCTAAGTAGTAAGTCCTGCAATTTGTTAATCATAACCCCAGGTGACCCTACAGGCTTGGGGAGAAACTGCTGGAAAGCTTCCTAATAGAAAGGGACCTTGTACTGGTAGAATGAATGTAGGTCAGCAATGTGCCCAGGTGGGCAAGAAGGCCAATGGCTCCCTGGCTTGTATAAAGAATGGTGTGGTGAGCAGGACTAGGGAAATAATTCTGCCCCTGTACTCAGCACTGGTAGGAAAGTGCTTCACCAAAGGAAGGTCATGCCTAACTAATCTTGTGGCCTTCTATGATGGAGTGACGGCATTGGTGGACGAAGGGAAGGCGACTGATGTCATTTACCTGGACCTGAGCAAGGCCTTTGACATGGTCCCCCACCACATCCTCATCTCCAAATTGGAGGGAAGTGGATTTGATGGGTGGATGACCCAATGGATAAGCAATTGGTTGAAAGGCCGCAGACAGAGGGTGGTGGTCAATGGCTCTATGTCCAGGTGGAGGCCGGTAACAAGTGGTGTCCCCCAAGGGTCTGTCTTGGGACCGGTGCTCTTTAACATCTTTATTAATGACATCGATGAGGGAATTGAGTGCACCCTCAGCAAGTTTGCTGACGACACCAAGCTGAGTGGTGCAGTCGATACGGTGGAAGGAAGGGATGCCATGCAGAGGGACCTTGACAGCCTGGAGGGCTGGGCTCATGTGAACCTAATGAGGTTCAACAAGACAAAGTGCAAGGTTTTGCATTTGGGCCGGAAGAACCCCAGGCACCCGTACAGGCTGGGAGGAGTGGTCCTTGAGAGCAGCTCGGCAGAGAAGGACCTGATGGACGAGAGACTTAACATGAGCCAGCAGTGCGCTCTGGCAGCTCGAAAGGCAAATGGGATCCTGGGCTCCATCAGGAGAGGGGTGGTCAGCAGGGACAGGGAGGTGATTGTCCCTCTCTACTCGGCTCTTGTGAGGCCCCATCTGGAGTACTGTGTCCAGTTGTGGAGCCCTCAGTACAAGAAAGACATTGAGATTTTGGAAAGGGTCCAGAGGAGGGCGACTAAGATCATCAGGGGGATGGAGCACCTCCCCTGTCACGACAGGCTGAGGGAGTTGGGCTTGCTCAGCCTGGAGAAGAGAAGGCTGCGGGGTGACCTCATTGCAGCCTATCAATACCTGAAGGGAACCTACACCCACGAGGGGAGTAAACTCTTCAAAAGGGCTGACAACAGCAGGACTAGGGGAAATGGATCCAAGTTGAAGGAGGGAAGATTTAGGTTGGATGTTAGGGGGAAGTTCTATACAAGGAGAGTGGTTAGGCCCTGGAACGGGCTGCCCAGGGAGGTTGTGGATGCCCCGTCCTTGGATGTGTTTAAGGCCAGGTTGGACAGGGTCCTGGGCAACCTGATCTGAATGTGTGTGTTTGGTGGCCCTGCTAGGCAGGGGGGTTGGAACTACATGATCCTTGAGGTCCCTTCCAACCCAGGTGATTCTGTGATTCTGTGATTCTGTGATTCTGTGGTAAGGCCTCACCTTGAGTACTGTGCTCAGTTTTGAGCACCTCAGTTTAGGTCCTTTAGAAAGGACATTGAAGTGCTGGAGCAGGTCCAAAGAAGGGCAACGAGGCTTGTGAAGGGTTTGGAGAATATGCCCTATGAGGAGAGACTGAAGGAATTGGGGCTGTTTAGTCTGTGAAGAGGAGGAGAGGAGGCTGAGGGGAGACCTTATTGCTCTCTTCAAATACCTGAAAGGTGATACAGTGAGACTGAGGCTGGTCTCTTCTCACTGGTGACAGGTGATAGGATGAGGAGAAATGGACTCAAGTTGATAAATTTAAATTGGATATCAGGAAAAACTTATTTACAGAAATAGTTGTTAAGCACTGGAATAGGTTCCCCAGGGAGATGTTTGAGTCAGCATTCCTGAATGGGTTTAAAACCACTTGGATGTGTTGCTCAGGGACATGATTTGGCAGAGGGTTGTTAGATTTTAGGATAGTATAGTTCAGTTGTGGTTGGACTTGATGATCATGAAGGTCTTTTCCAACCTGAGTGATTCTATGGTTCTATGATTCTGTGTATGATTCCATGATTCAGTGTCCAGAGTAAACTAGCTGTAATCCAGCCTCAGTAACTCACACACTATTAATCTCATCAGTTTAGTTTGTAATATGTTGTTAGCCTTATATAACAGCATGGCAGAGGATGACAAGATTATGACCAAAGCCCCTCTGGAGATATTCTTGCATATTTGGCTGAGAGAGAGGATTAGCAGCCTTTTTGAGTGGGTCTGAGCAGAGTTCATTTCACATAGCTCTCAAATGTTCTCAGGTATGACTGAAAGCACTTTTGTAGACACAGACTTGTACAGATAAAGAAAAGTATTGATTTCTATGCTTCTCAACAGTGTAGCAGGCTTCTTACCTGAGACCATTATCCAAAGTACTGTCTGCAATTAATCTTGTGGGCAGTATGTAATTGCCCAAGGTGGTAATACATCCAAGGTGTACAGAGCGGAGTTTTGACTAGCAATACAGAGTGGAGTGAGGGGGCTAGAAAAAGGAACTCCAATTTACCATTTTTTTGCCATAAGTAAGAGGAAAGCAGTGTCGTTGAAGATTATCCAGCAAGGTCAGAGTTTCACGCGGGGTGAAGGACAAAACAGGAGCCTTCCAAACTATGAATTAAAAATGGCTGCATGTCTTTTCAATGTATTTGTTCAGGAGATGGAAAAAAAAAAAAAAAAAAAAAAAAAAAAAGGTGAAACATTCCAGATGCTTGCCTGTAGTAAAGCATTTCTGGCTGTTAGTTCCAGTAGGTCATTACTGCATTAATTTGGTGTTTAATTAAATGCCTGTGCAACAGACCATTTATTTGTTATCTAATATTAGCTTTAGTTCTTATCAATTAAATGCTAGCTGAGGGCTTGATTCACTTACATTTTATGTCCCTTTACACTCTATTTTTTTATAAACAAAAAACAAGGACTGTGCAGAGGAAAGATTTATACATCCAAATTTCACAGCATGCACAATGCAATGTGCTGAAGTGCTTAGGCAGACAGTGCCAAAACAAAGGGATATTTTTATAATTGTTACTAAGAGAAAGTAACTTAGACATTTTGTACTGAAAACCAAGTGAGAAACTAACTGAGCTATACAAAAACACTTTCTTCAGGAGCATTTGTGATACCTGTGTAAACTGGATAATTTACAGATCTAACTGACAGTCTGATTTTTGATTCTTGATAAAAAAACGTACTCAAAAAAAAAAACCTATTTCCACTAAGACTTCAATCAGAATGTCCATTTTCTTTTGTCTCTCTACAAAACAATAACAGGTTTTGCAATGTGCTGAAAGCTGGATTTTACCTGAGCCTCAGCTTGTGTCTTTGAAGGATCTCCACATTTTTCCTTAAAAAAAAAAAAAAAAAAAAAAAAAAAAGACTCCTATTGTTGAAATTTCTCATGTTGGAGACTTTGGTATTATTTATTGCTTTCCTTTTTTTTTTGTTTGGTTGTTTTGTTTTGTTTTGTTTTTTTTACACAAACTTTATGATAAGCTTTAGGGCTAACTCAGCTGTCTGCATTTGTGAAAGTGTCTCACATCTCACTAAATATTCAAAGTAGAAATTACTATACCAATGCTTGCAAAGTTAGAAAATTTCTCACGTGTGAACAGTATGCAAGATAATGGCATATGAGCAGTGACATCAGATTGTCTTTGAACACAATGCTGAATCTTTCTGAGCACTCCCCAACTATTTAGTTTTGAGGCTGGACTCATTTCAGTCTACATCTGAATTTTAGGGTCAAGTGACTTTGTATCGCCATGACTGTAAATGCACAGGACACAGCTGATGCTACAAAGGCCACAGTGTGCTCTTGAAATCACATACCATGAATAGTCAGGCTGCCTGAAAATACCCTTCATTCCTTTTCTTACTCAGTCCAGTAGGTTATGCTACATAGCCTGTTAAGTCCTAAGTTTTTGGCAGTAATGTCTTGCTAATTGGATGAAGAAGATAATCTAAAGAAGTAATTATTCAATTTTATTATCAGACTGAACCTTCTTATAGCAGGAGCAGTTTTTTTATGCCTAGTTTGGTAGGTGTACTTTGATTTCTGATACATTCTAAATGAATGGTAAGATCTATTTGGTTTTGCTAGAGTGAGGAGTAGTGGCCAGCATTCTGGCTTTATTCTCGTATAAATGGTGAACATGACTTTAGAATACAGCCCTTTCTACTTCAGTTTCCTAAATGTAGGAAACATCTGCAACTTTTTACATATTTTTTAAATTATATGTCTGAAGAAAATTTCCTACAAATGTAATGAAGTATGTGAAGTATACACTAAGCAAGTGTAGAGTCTTGCATCTGGGGAGGAATAATTCCATGCACCAGTACAGGTTGGGGGATGAGCTGCTGGAGGGGAGCTCTGCGGAAAGGGACCTGGGCATCCTGGTGGATGGCAGGTTGGCCATGAGCCAGCAGTCTGCCCTCGTGGCCAAGAGGGCCGATGGCATCCTGGGGTGCAGTAAAAAGAGTGTGGCCAGCAGGTCAAGGGAGGTGGGGGATCCTCCCCCTCTACTCTGCCCTGGTAAGACCTCATCTGGAGTACTGCATCCAGTTCTGGGCTCCCCAGTACAAAAAAGACAGGGATCTCTTGGAAAGAGTCCAGGGGAGGGCCACAAAAATGGTGAAGGGCCTGGAGCATCTCTCCTATGAGGAAAGGCTGAGTGAACTGGGTCTGTTCAGCCTTGAGAAAAGAAGACTGAGAGGGGACCTGATCCAGGTCTATAAATATCTAAGGTGTGGGGGCAGAATGGCAAGGCCAGGCTGTTTTCAGTGGTGAGTGGAGACAGGACAAGGGGAAACGGCCGGAAACTGCAGCATAGGAAGTTCCGCACAAACATGCGCAAGAACTTCTTTGCAGTGAGGTGACGGAGCACTGGCACAGGCTGCCCAGGGAGGTGGTGGAGTCTCCTTCTCTGGAGATGTTCAAGACCTGCCTGGATGCCTACCTGTGCGACCTGATGTAGGGAACCTGCTTTGGCAGGGGCGTTGGACTCGATAATCTCTGGAGGTCCCTTCCAACCCCTATAATTCTGTGATTCTGTGATTCTGTGATGTTTATTTATGTAATTTGAAAGTGCTTTATCCTAAAATACATGGTAAAACAGTAAAATCAGATTGTCTCTCACAATACCAGTGTTATTAAAGTCTACATTAAGAAGTCAATAATTACAAAATTGTTTATTACAGTTTCAAAGAGTTACAAGAGAAAAATAACACATTCAAGCTACACACTTAATATGATCATCTGCTTTGTATAATGGCTTGCAATAATACAAGTAAGTTCAAAATCATATACTGCAGCACTGGAGACAGAAGGATAAGGCAAACTCTTTCAGCTTATAAATAATAGATTTATCTTTAACATTGTAATCATGTTATTATGACACCAACTTGAGAGATGGTGTTGATCTGCCTTAGGGTAGGGAGGCCCTTCATAGGGATCTAGATAAGCTGGATCGCTGGGCTGAGGTGAATGGGATAATGTTCAACAAGGCCAAGTGTCAGGTCCTGCACTTTGGGCACAACAACCCCATGCAACATTACAGGCTTGGGGATGAGTGGCTGGATGAGTGTGAAGAAGAGAATGACCTGGGGGTGTTGGTTGATGCTTGGCTGAGCATGAGCCGACAGTGTGCCCAGGTAGCCAAGAGGGCCAATGGCATCCTGGACTGCATTAGAAATGGTGTGGCCAGCAGGAGCAGAGAGGTGATCATCCCCCTCTACTCAGGACTGGTGAGGCCGCACCTCGAGTATTGTGTTCAGTTTTGGGCCCCTCACTACAGGAAAGACATTGAGACCCTAGAGTGTGTCCAGAGAAGGGCAACAAAACTGGTGAGGGTTCTGGAGCACAAGTCTTTCGAGGAGCGCCTGAGGGAGCTGGGATTGTTTAGTCTGGAGAAGGGAAGTCACAGGGGAGACCTCATTGCACTCTACATCTTCCTTGAATGGAGGTTGTGGTGAAGAAGGGTTTGGCCTCTTCTCCCAGGCAATGAACGGGACCCGGGGAAATGGCCACAAGTTGTACCAGACGAGGTTTAGATTGGACATAAGGAAGAACTTTTTCTCTCAGAGAGTGGTCAGGCACTGGAATGGCTGCCCAAAGAGGTGGTGGAGTTGCCGTCCCTGGCTGTGTTCAGGAGGTGTCTGGACAACATGCTGCGTGATATGGTTTAGTGCTTGTGGTAGCAGTGGTGATGAGAAGATGGTTGGACTAGATGATCGTACAGGTTGTTTCCAACCTATGATTCCATGATTCTATGCTTATTTTGATTTCATATAACTGAATTAATGAAGAGTTCATAAGAAGGCAGTTGATAAAATTAATCACAGAATCACAGAATGTTCAGGGTTGGAAGGGACCTCAAGGATCATGAGTCTATAACCTCCCTGCCACAGGCAGGGCCACCAACCTCCCCATTTAATACTAGACCAGGCTGCCCAGGGCCCTGTCCAATCTGGACTTGAACACCTCTAGGTATGGGGCATCCACAACCTCTCTGGGCAGCCTGTTCCAGCACCTCACCATTCTCATAGTAAAGAACTTCACCCTGACATCCAATCTAAATCTTTTTTCTCTCAACTTAAAGCCATTTCCCCTGTACTTAATCTATAGGATGCATACTGTTAAAATGAGCAGACATGCATGATCACAGATAAGTTGGTGAGCAAGATGCATAATTCAGTGCAGGACTTGATCAAAACAAAATACTTGGTTTCTGTTGAAATCAGTGAAATCAAGAAACAGGATCAACATTTGGAGATAGACATCTTTTGGCCTCTGCCATTCTGGAAGGCATTGAACACTGCAATTGCAGTGAACATTGCAATTATAGTAGTTTGATAAGCAGGGTCAAATCTTCTGGATCCTAATAACATTTTTACAAGTACAGCCAACAGAATTATCAGCCTGATGGGCACTGTCTTCAGAAAGATGGTTTTGTGTGGCAGCTAACAAGGGAGAAAAGAAAGGAAGAGAACAGAGGGTATAGGGAAAAAAAGATGGAGAACTCATTGAACAGAACTCAGAAAATAAAAGTGATATGGCAAGTGGGACTAAAGTGGTGAGATGTGGGAGTGATAAAAAAGTGGATAGTGTGATCAAAAAAATGTAAGGAACAAGAAGAAAGTTAAAGAACAAAAGTGGAGAACAGGGAAAAGAGGAAAGATTAAAATCAACATTGTACAGTGATGATGGAAAATACATTCGTAAACGTAGAAAGCCAAAATGAAATGCAAAGAGCAGCCTGAGACCTCATTCTCCCCTCCAACATACATTTGCAGAGGAGCAGACAGAACTACATAGGAGGAGAAGCTAATACAGAAGACAGACTGCACAAAGACAACATTTCAATGGTAGAATGAGTGGGAGATCTCAAAAACAGAGAAAAAAAATAAAGAAACTTTGTAGAAGGAGCTGAATTCTCTGTATAAAAGGGGGCTGAGAGAGCGAAAAAACCCTTTGCTTTGTCTGATGAAAGTCCCTAGTGAAACAGATGCAGTGAGGAAGGGAATATATGCTCCAATTAAGGTCTGACATGAAAGGACCAACATGTCTCCCTTGCGAGCACATCCAAAAGGCAAGGTGAATACATTCTCGAGATGGAAGTTCAAGGGGGTCTGCTGTGTCGAATCTCATTAGGTCCAGACAGATATCAAACTAGTGGATGTTTTCAGAATTATCTGTGTCAAAAATGTTGACAATTCCATGAATTAGAGAACCTTTTGCTTTCATGCACTCAGTTTAATGTAACATCCCTTATCCCTTTGGTATTTCCTGTTGATCCTTACTATGGGGTAGTTAGTACACCTTAAAATTTAGAGAATAAAATCCACATGGATTTCAGACACTAGATTTTCACTACTAGGTAAATTAATGAAATTTAATGCTCACCTTGAATATACACTTCTCAGCAAAACTCTTGATTGTTCTTCATATAGACAAACTAAACTAGTTAGTCAGCTTCCACTTAAATAAATAAGTAAACAGATTCCTTAGTTCTGTCAAAGTTGTCAATGAAGAGGGGAAACTAAAGACTTACTGTGACTAAAGAAATGTTCATCAGGCAAAAATGTAATTTCACTTCCTAAAGCTTCCAACAATTTTAACTTTTTGAGAGTGATGGGAGTTTTGCCATTAGGGTCAACAACTAGATGAAAGAAAATAGTCTAATGTCAAGAAAATAAGTAGCATATAAGAATATTGCTAGTGCAACAGTTTTCATTTAAAACTCAATTAAAAAAAAAAAAAAGAATGAAACAAATGATTTTTAACTCACATATTACTTGCTCAGAATTGTGTTCCATATATTTTTTGGAGGGCTCAGCTGGCTTTAATAGACCACTTTTCAGTAAAGCGTCACACATCTGTGCCCTCAGTAAAGGGTAGCATGAGCTGAAGCATTTCCCCATACTCCTCACTCCCAGATTCCTAAAATCCATCATCTGCGAATTATTTTCACATACTGAAAGCTCAGGTATGAAACAGCTAAAAGGCAAATTAACTTCCATCTTTCTTCCTTTGTTATCTCTACTACTCTTCCATTAGAGATGGGTGATAGAGTTGGTACTCAGAGAGGAGTTCTGTGGAAGCATACAACAAAAACTGGGATATTTGATTGTCAATATTTATACCAAATATGATATTCTAGACAAAGGAAGAAGGAAACGTGCTTCCAATCTGTTCCTGTAAATTCATTTGAAAACTTCATATTCTAATGCTGTCTGTTTTCAAATGAAGAACACAGATGCCACTCTGAATTAGGTCAACATCAAAATAAATGAGAAAATTAACAAATAAAGAAATAGATAAATTATATGGCTTTGTTTGTTTGCTTTTTATTTCACAGTGACTCTCTGTTTTTGAAGAAATCACAATTAATTGCCAGAAAAATTAATGACACTTTTCCTTCTCATCCTCACACTCTTTTCTCTGTGTGTCTCTGTTGTCCATTTCACCATCACAGCTGTCTTATCACTACAGGTTTATCAGCCATATTATTCTGAGATCATCAGAATAAAATATGAATTTATAAAATGAAGAAATTCATAAAATGAAGAGAACAAGTCTCAACTTCCAGCAAAATTTTCCTTGTCAATGACAGATTGAAAACTAAAAACAGTCCAGGTCTATGCAGTAATATTTGCAGCAACTTTACAAATTTTCATCCAGAGCATCTGAGAATTTGTACTCATTTGTAATCCTTTGCAATACCTTGAATTTCCCCTCATTACGTTTCATTGTGGAAAGGACAAAAAAAATAACATATGGCTTTTCTGTTCAGAAAATGTATCATTAAAATAGGTAGTCAGGTTAACATATTAGTGTAGCTCCCTGCATAGAAAGACTGAAAGGATTTCAAGTATGTTCTAAAGCAAGTTGTATGAAATATTGAATCTGTCAGTCTAGCGTTTCCTTACACAAGCCACCACACAGATTGACAAGGAAGGAGAGGAAGATGAAAGTCTCAACTACAGGTCAGCCCACATCCATTTTCTGTAAGTTTATATGAATGCAAAGAAAAAGATGTATTCTGTTCAGAAAAGTGTGCTATAATGTCTCTTCAGCTTTATCCATCTGCTAAGAATGAAGGCTGTTCATCCTTTTTCTGACATCAGACTTTGAAGTAATTTTTCGACTAAACGTCTCAGATCAACTGCAGGATCGGCAAGGCTCCCATAATCCCTCACTTGACAGAAGTCTCTTAAATTCCTCATAGTTAGCAAGAGTAAATTAAGTAAATTCACTCTCCGTCAAAACCCAGTCTGGCATCACACTGACCTCAGTAGTTTCCAGACAAGGTTGTTCAGTGACAGATTGACTTGGCATTTAGCTGTAGACTTGCAAACTATTCATATCTCAATAAGAACAATTAGTTTTATTGATGTACATATTTAACACATTCTCACCAGGTAAGTTTCCTGCTTAAATCTGGAGAATGTCAGAACACTCCAGTCAAGTGGTCACCTTACATTTTAAAGAAAGAAAGAAAAAAAAAACAAAAAAAAAAAACAAGAGAAGATAGTAACTGAAGTTTACCCTAGGAAGGATTAGAAAAATGTACTAAAGATTTCAGCAAATAATATTCAGTAAACAGTAGTTTCTCATTTTAGTTGGAATTAAAGGCATTTCACTTAGATATGAACTGAAACTAAAAGTTGGCTTTTGACTAATTTTGACCACAAGGTCTGACAAAAATTGGCACTTTTCTGGAAGTGATAGCATGTACTAATCAACCATTTATGGTCATGTATGTTTTAAAACAGAGATCTTACAATGTTTCAGAGGTAACATTCTGAGTTGGAAGAAATATCAGTCGTTCACTGATCATAACAGGAGCCACTTTATTCCAATTTGAAGGGATTGTGTATGGTTTAGAACTTCTTGATCTAAATTGTATAAAATCCACCCTCTCCTCAAATAGTTTTATAACTGAAAATTAGGAATTAATTCAGTATCAGGAATCAGGGTCAATTTCTTGAAAGGGCAACCTGTGTATATGACTGCTCAAGAAGTATACTATTTTGGAAAGGTATTGGAAGCAAGTTAGAAGAAAGATTAAAACCAGCTAACTATATCACTCAGCCCCTGCATAGACTGAATGCATGTCTATGCTGTATCAAGTATCAATCTTCAAGCCACAAACAACCTAAACAAAAACCTCACTTACAGAATTTTAGCAGTGAACTTCATACATGAAAACTCAGTCGCAATCTGACCTTGAACCAAAAATAAATACGTAAGGAACAAGAACCTGGATAAGATACAGGGATTACATGAAGGTCTTCGTTTTGTTGAATTAAATG
>NW_024884922.1:4228845-4262048 GCF_019232065.1 Centrocercus urophasianus | reverse complement strand
AAAAAAAAAACATTAATTACATAGAGAGCAAAATACTTCGAGCACTACCATAGTAACATATTACTTCACTCTCAGTATCATTTTTCATGTAAGTTGTACATATTGGTTACTGAAGCACCAACATAAACAGAAGAATGTCATAACCAGAATGCTAGGTGACAATGAATATTTCCAAAATTATATGGGTAGGTCAAGAGATTCCATAGTGATTGATTGATACTGACTATTTGTACAGTCTTCCCTGTAGGAAGGGAAGGGAAAAATAGGGACATGCTGATAGAAAAAAACAAAAAACAAAACCCGAAAAAAACAGAAAATCAGAAATGCAAAAGAATGACAGAGAATCATTTCACAAACTGGGTCTGTCATAGTCAAGGATACAGCCCTAGGGATGGATTAGCTTCATGGTCAAAATCAAATACCCCTGCTCTCATAGAGGCACATGTTTTTGACTGCTATGAATCATACATACACATGATGCAGAGGTGAAGTGATTTGTAAACACTTATGTACTTCAAGGCTTTCTCACTACTGATGCAGAACACAAAGAATAAAAAAAAAGCCTTAGTCTGATGATGAGAGGACATACTGCCAGGGTATGTTTTCAAAATAAACTGGCAGTAATCCTGGATTCTCTGAAAGCAGATTTAACAGTGATTTTATTTTTATTTTATTTTATTTTTTTATTTTTTCCCCACTGGTGCATTTTCATTTAATTTCGATAAACAAAAGTCCTGGTTAATTGCGAGGAAAATAGGAAGGAGCAATGTGAGAAAGTAGTTTCAAACTCTGGTTGTATTTATGTGTTATATGTGAAAGCATGCGCGCAGTAGAGAATGCTAATAAAAATTAAGAAAAATGCAGAAAAAAAATACTGATGTCCAAACTCAGATAAACCAATCATCAGAATAGTTGCTCAAATGTGAAAGACTTAGTCTCAGATCTCTGTGCATTATTAATTCCCTGTGCTATTTGTTATGGTGTATAGAACTTGAACGTTCTGCCGTATTTTAAGAAAGCATTCTTGTTGTCACCTATGATGTTCCATGTACAGACTCCATGGGTACCAGGGTGGATTTCTGTTTGGGATTTTGAGATTTTTCTTTTGTTTCCTCCCTCTCCTTTTCTCTCTCTCTCTCTCTTTCTCTCTCTTTAAATTTTATCAGCTTTTATTTTTTTCTTTAGCTCTGCTCAATGCAAAATATTTAAAGTGGGGAAAACGTTTCTTAGACTGCCTATTAAAATCAAAGATAATCTGCAAAACCTAGAAACCTTAAAAAAAAAAACCTGCTGGTAAAGACAAAAAATACCAGTGTATCGAAAATATTTATTTTTGCTTTCTAAATACTCTAAAAGAAAAAAAAAAAAAAAACTTAAACAATTGCTTTAGCCTTCAGTTTTATTTTAAATTGAACTCAGATAACCTCTGTTTTTGGCATGAGACAAAAGCATGAAGATTAGATACCTCTGCCCAGTAAACAGCCTCTTCTTGGAGTGACAAGAATCTGGGTTTTTGCCATATTGAAAATTGGCAGATGAAGGCACTCAAGAGTGGATTTAGGTTTCCCAATTTTTTTAAGTCGTTTTGCTATAGAGTCACCTGTTAATTTAGGTCATCAATTCCAAAGTGTGCACTTTGATATTTACCAAGCTAAGTGGTTTTCTAGTGGAGTTACTTAGCTCCACATTAACCTCCTCCTGTGTTTTGATATCTAAATGTTCCTTTGTGTCCACATATGCTTTGCAGGTACTAGTCTTGTAAACACTTGTCTCTTGCTAGGCTTTCTAACCCAACTACCAAGTGTCACAGAATCATAGAATGGCTTGGGTTGGAAGGGACTCTGAGCATCATCAAGGTCCAACACTCCTGATGAAGGGGTCGCCAACTCTTAGATCTGGTATTAGATCAGATTGTCAGGGCTCCATGATCCTGGACTTGAACACATCTTCAGGGATGGGTCATCCACAGCCACTCTGGGTAGTCTGTTCCAGAACCTGACCACTCTCGCTATGAAAGACTTCCTCCTGACATCCAATCTAAACCTTTCCTCCTTGAGCTTAAAAAGTTTTGAAACTATTGATATTTTCAGGCACCTTGAAGTCACTCCCCTTCCAAACCCACCACCTCCAATAGGACATCAATTTATTGTATATCTATTGTAATCAATAGAAGTCTCATGCATCTCAGAGATTTAGGGATGTTGAAGTTGCCCTAGGTGGTTATTCATTGTTCTTCCCACTGTTTAACTACCTTAAATAAAATTGTATCAAGCAAGAAGGTTGCCAGAGAATTCCTGTAAGATTTAATAAAGGTACTTTTTCATTATTTGACAGTCATAAGGACAAAAGAGATGTAGTTATATCCTCATTTAAATCAACGACATTGTCAATACAGTTTTAAAGTTCTCAAATTGGAAATCTGAGGTGAAACTAAGATTTTTGGACAGGATTTCTGGGGGAAATGAAACATAACTGCATACCACAGAAGTCCATGGAGATACTCAGATTTGCACCAGGACATGTATCTAGCTCTTTGTTTCTTGGTACTTTTGCCATCCAAGTATGATGGATTGTTATTATAACATTATTTGAGGCCAACTATTTTTCTGTAAAAAATGAAATAAAATAAAGTAGAACAAAATGTTATCTCTTTATTGCTAAGACTCTTTGAAAATGAAAAGTATTGATTATTTTATCATTTTTGCTGGCAGATAAGAATCTAGGCAGACAGTAATTCAAAGTATTACCATTTTCGTGCAGAAATTTATTGTATTTCTGACAATGAGATACTTAGAGATCTAGAGGGATTTGTTCTGGTTTATTGAAAAACCCTTGGGGTGCAGGTCAGTGCAGAAGTTGTTCTTTTGGTAGAAAATCCCAGGATAGCAACAGTCATAAAACATTGTATTGAAGAATTGTGCCAGGAAAGAACACTGTGTACTCAGAAACTTTTATCAATGTGGGAAATTAGCACATTTGCCAGAATTCCAAGCATTAAATTTGCTTGGACTTCTTGACAGTCTCTTACATCTTAATCCTTCTGGAAAATACATTGAGTCTCTCTGTCTAGTGATTGACTTCTTTAAATGGAAAGTTCTTTATGCAAACCTTAAGAAAAGAGCTGTCATCTGTGAATGAAACTGTTCCCATGATTGAACCAATGTTCTTCTAAAACAAAATGTGTGTAAAGAGGAAAGAATAAACAAACAAAGAAAGAAATAAAAGTGAGACAAACTCAGAAGAGAATATCTCTAGATCAGATACTGAATTTTATGGTTATCTTTCTCCAGAGATTTTACACAAATGTACAGCACATGAAATAGGTCCGAGAAGAGATATGGAAGTAACCACTTCAGGTATTTGCTAGTTGTTTGCTGAGACAGTGTAATGCTTCACAGGAACTTGCCTACCACCATCCTAAGGTAATGGGATGTTTAGCAATGCAAAGCTGTCAAGGGTGAGCCCAAAATGTTGTAAAACAAACATAAAAATGTAATACCATATGCTATGACCAGAAGTTCTCAGTTGTTTCAGTGTCAGGTGCAGTTTAACATCTTATAGTCTGAGATGAAACAGGCTGCTGAGAAACATGCAATACTTAGCAGCCAAATATTCCATATCAGATTTGAGCAGTACAATGTTATTGTGCATGAGCATATGTCTAGCCCTTACTTATATGCCCTGCATTCTTTCAGATTCCTTTCTCCTTCCAGTTTTTAATATTTGGGATAATTTTTATGTTTGGCAGCAACAGATGGATCCTAATACCTCTAACATCATTAGTTCAATAACACAATTGGTAAGTGCAGTCATTCTCAGTGAAGGGCAACTGTTACAATTATCTCACTAATTTCACTGTGTAAATACATTCAGGGACATCTGAAAATCATTTAATACTTTTGAATACAATATTCATTATCAATACTATGTTCGTCCTTACACACTAGCCTACGTGTAAAAGGAGAGAATATATGAAAAGAAAATAATTAGAAGGGGAGGAAAAAAAAAACAACAGAGAAACAACAAACAGCAGAATTGGAACAAAGAGAGTCAGACAGTCTTGACATTTAAAAATTAATTATAAAATTAGCTGATGAAGAAAATTAATCCAAATTGACATGAATTTGAATGCTGTCAGATGGAGCAAAAAGGGCCCTAGGTGTATAAACAAGAGTTGGTAATAAATAACAATGTAGCAAGCCGAGGGGAAAATGTTTATGAAAGGAATTTGTGTTTGGTGCACTATCATTTGGCAGCCTCATTAATGATTTAGAAGAAGGTGTAAACATAACATTCATGATTTTAGGGAATGCTATTTTGCTACAAATGCCAATAAGGAAAAAAATAAGAAAACGGGAAAAACAATTCTGTTAAAAGTCAGCTTCTCTATGCCTCTCTGTCTAAGACTAAACAAACACACTTTCTCTTCCTTAATATCCTCAGATCTTCTTCTAACTTAATTTCCTTGAGATCTGTATCATTCCTCAGAGTCATCTTTGTTTCTTAACTGTCAATTTTTCTCACTTAGGGATTTTTTTAATTATGATTTTTCCCCAGGTAGCTAAAAACAATGTAAGATGAGTTAGGAGATACATGCAGAGTTATCCATCACTGCAGTTTGTGTCCTGGATGGTCAGAGAATGCCTTTCGGACAGATCGTTACACACAGCTCAGGACAACTTTCTCCGGCAGTTTGATCTTTTCCACAGTAAAAGTTTTCCTGCAGTAACCAAAAATTTTGGGCAATTGTTAAAATGGGTGATTGTAAGTCTTGCTATGCAAAAGTCTGCTGGTGGAACATACACTACCTTAACAGTCTTGGTATATGACCCAGTAAACATAGAGGGCACTGAAATATTTTGACCTCATATTTGAACCAGGAAATCTGGACGGCAGATTCAGTTCATGACTCGATGAGTTTTACAGGATGGTTGTTGTTTAACAGCCAAATGGCATTTAGTGGAGGGAAACTTTCACTGACATCAGCTTCCTTTATCTAAGTTCTTTGTTTCCCTACTTTGTAAGGAGATATTCTTTCCAAAGTTTTAAACATAAATAAATGAATTAATAAATAACATAAATTGCACTATTTCCTTTTATTCTACTCTTTCCAAGCTTGCTTATTCCAAACTAGGCTTATTTTAGATTTTCACAGAAAATCATATTTTCTGGATCACAATACTTTTGCAATAAAAAATATTTGTTGAATTTGTTGAATGTTGAATGAAGACCAACATTTCATGTTACTCTTTTCTGACTCTTCATGAGACAGCTCTTAGCAGCGGCCAGATTTTTCCTTCCTCAGAAACAAGAATCAAACCTATTCCTTAAAATGAAGGAATACAAAAAGGAATATCAATCAGATTTCTGATGAGGGCTCGGATGAAGAACCAGAGTAAAAGATTTTGATCCTTCTGCCTAGTCACTTTAATGACATAGAACATTTGTACTCTTTTGTTAAGAGCTGCTTAAAAGCACACTGAAGTCAGTGTGAGCAATTCTATCAACGTTGATAATTCTTTTTAGATGTGAACTGAAGTGTGGGAAGAGTTGAAAACTGACCTTGGTTACTGTTTCAGCAGTTGTGCTTTTAGTTCCTGCTATCTAAAGTACTTACCTTACTTTCGGCTCCTGTATGCTAGGCCTTTTTGCCTTTTCCTTTTCATTATTTTCCAATCTTTCTGCATGCATCTTTACCTTTTCTCCTGCAAAATTTTCACATAACTTCCCTAGGTTCTTCAAATGTGTTCCACATTTTTACACTACAGCTTACAGTATTTTCTTGTGCTCAGGTGTGACTCTAATGCTGCTATTTTTTTTTTTTTTTTTTTTTTTTTTTTTGACCCACCAAACGTTGCAGAATTACCTGTTTTCAATAGATAAACCATCCTTGTTCCTGCATTTTTCTTCAGTCTCTCTCTCTCTCTCTCTCTCTCTCTCTCTAGATGTATATATATACACATATATATATTCCAAACGATACTTGGAATACTTGTGGGAAATCTCAAAGTAGTGAAGAATATTATGGTATTTTGATGGAATAGCTTTTTACTGAAGTGATTCAAGTCAAACTGATATGCATTACAAAATGCATTACAGGACTTTAGTCTGATTTTGACAAGATGTGTTGGTCTAGGAAGGAAGTAAATGTTTCTATAATCTTTTATACACCAGGTTTGCACAAACCTACAACGATGTAACTGTGTGTGTACATCCAGACTACAAAAAAGAAATTTATAACACAGCATGTTTCTGAACAAGAAACGCATTCTTCGTGTTTTGCAGTACTGAGGAACATTTATATGCCTAGAACTTACTAAGCCCTTTATTTTTGTACTTGAAGGTCTTATTAGAGATTAACCATTGATTTTACTCCTTCAAAATTAGAAAATCCTATTACATGAGCTAAGGGAGCAATCCTGAGACATTTTTGTTAAATGGATCAAGAAGCCTCCTGAATAGTTTTTAACTTAGACAGAAATATGTCTTATCTGATATTTTTCTTTAGTTTGCTTTGAAGTTCAGGATTTAGTCGTATTTGTTCATCTCCTCCTTATACTTTGCAGTGCATATGAAAAGCTTTGGAAGTTCGTGCCATAACTTGAGAACTTGGTGATAGCTGCTACCTACTGCCAGTATTGGGTGGCTGATTAGTAACAACTATGGTCCATTTTTTTAGGCCTATACTAGCACAAACCCAAAAAGAACGTGAAGGTGTTGGAGTGGATCCAGAGGAGAGCCACAAAGATCAAAGGACTGGATCATCTCTCATATGGAGAAAGATTGAGGGAGTTTGACAGTTGGGCTAGATGATCTCAGAGTTCTCTTTCAATCTTAATGATTCTATGAGTTGGGCTTTTTTGACTTGGAAAACTGAAGGCTCCAAAGATACATAACTGCAGATTTACAGTACTTGAAGGAAGCTTGTAAGCAGCAAATGGAAGAAGCTTTTTATAGTCTGATAGTGATAGGACAAAGTGGAAGGGACTTAATCTAAAAGAGATGAAATTTAGGTTAGAGGTTAGGAAAAATCACTCAGAGAGTGGTGAGGCACTGGGATAGATTGTTCAGAAGAGTTGTGGATGCCCTGTTCCTGGAGGCATTCAAGGCCAGGTTGGATGGGGCCCTGGACATTCTGATTTAGTGGTTGGCAACTCTGCTCAAGCCATTCTATGATTCTATGACTCTATGAAGTCCTATTGTTCTGAGGACAGCCCAGATGACACATCACAAGGTAGCACTCATAAGAGAGGAAACTGTTGGTTCTCTTGGTCTTAATCTTGCTCAACTCTGAGAGTACCAGGCTCAGGAGAGTCAGGAACCAACAAGATCTGCCAGGATAAACTCCCATCCTGCCCAAAATTGTATTGTCTTTCTGAAGCTTAGCCAGGGATGTGGGATGGGAGATGACTAGAACTCCTGGGGTCCCCAGGTAAAAGATCCATACAACAAAGGAGGAATTTACTACCTTCTCTACATTATTATGTTTGTTACTGACAAACAAATTGTCTATCATGCAGCTGACCTCAAGACAATAAACAAAATTCTCCTCAGGAAGCCAAGAAAAAGTCAGTGCTAGCTGCAGGTCTGTTAGAAAGACAGTTTGCCTTGCCCGCTAGCAGTGATTCTTGTATCATCAATGTTTTTCCGTCACCAGGATATCCTCACCTTGCATTATGCTGGTTAATGGAAAGTTGGCTGTAATAGTGCCTTTATTTTTATTGTTAGAATAAGCATTTATATCTCTACAAGCTTTTAGCTGAGATCTCTGAAGTCATTATAGACCTCTTCCAGTGAATTAGGGAAACCTAATTACAGACTGGAAGAATGTATCACTGAGAGCATAAGTATTCTGCTAAAGAAAATATGGTAAGGCAGTTGCAGAATCAATAACAGAACCTTTGAATGGTGGTCACCTTTCCTAATCATTTGAAACAGCAGAGGAAAGGTGAAATATTGTACTATACAGAAAAAGTTAAGACCAAGCTTTATATGTTTAGGAAGAGCATTTGAGGCTGTGTTGCCTAATGCAGCAGGAAATTGCATTCAGTGGTTTTGGAGGTCCCCACCAAATTTTCCTTATGACAGGTCAGTCTATTATTACCCACTAAAGATTTTCTTACATCTTTCTCTGAAGCATCCAACGCTTAATTTGGAGGTAGGATATTGAACTAAATGGATCACTAGTTTGATCTATTGTGTCAATTCTTATGTTATTGGAGATGCAAACAGTACTTAGGGCATAGGTTTTCCTTACAGTACACAAAGTCAACCGTAAGTATGGTGTTCTAATATAACACCATTTTGTGTCTTTTCAAGAACTGAAGCTGAAGCTGAAGTTTACTTTGTAGAATAAATGTAAACTGTAAATGCTGTTGGCCACATGACATCTCTGTATTCTTCCATGGGCAGAAGTCATTTTCTTCTATGCCTATATTTGATTTCAATTAAAAGAAGACAGCTTGCTTAATCTATTCTAAAAGTTGATATGGTGTATACCTGAGTGAACTGTCCAATTTCCCTTATAAATTATGTATAAAATCCACAACTGCATTCTCTCTCAGAAACTCAGAGGAAAATTCAATTTCTCTTTTAGCTTATTTTCTTTCATGGTTCTTGGGATATTCATTTCATATTTTCTGCTCATTTTTATAAATGTCTTATTTATTCAAGCTCTTCATAGAGGAAAGTAATACCATGCATTACTGATTTTATTTCTTAGGACAGTTTACAATATCTCTTCAGATCTGAACATGTTAATTGATTTTAAAATTTCTATAAATTTTAGCTGTGCTTTTGGATCATACATAATGATGCCAGGGAGACTTTGTGAAATGTCTTCAACAGCTCCACTGGAGTTTATTTAGATATGATAGCTCATCTTTCTTCTTTCATCTTAACAGAGATGTAAGGGAAATAAACTGACCAGGCTCCTTCCTAGGGACATTACTAAGGACTGGAGCATAGGGACAAATTTTGACAAGTGATTCTGCATCATAAAAGTAAGATCATCTATCCAGGGATATTGCCTGCCATTACACTTATTTCTTTCTGCTTCACTCTGGACTCCCTAATTCCACATACCTAACTCTGGATTCTTCAAACTATAGATCCCATGTAGTATAGACACTGTGTATCTTAAAATAAAATACATTTCTGTGAGCTTTAGTGATCATGTCTTCCGTACGTAAATGCTAACAAAACACTGAATGCTCAGTGTCTCTTTCTATCATGCACAGGTCTCAAAGTAAAACCTCGAAAGGATTTAGTGAGAGCTAGTTCATTCTGAGTTATTACAAACCCTCAATTCCCATTACAGAAGTTTCTCTAAGTCATTAGAAGTATTGTTCTGTTTTACTGGAAGCACAACTGACAACCTGGGGTAAAGGTCTGCAAAGAGTGAGGAAACAATGAGTGTTGTGTTTTCATCAAGGTAATATTCTCTTTTCTAAACATTTTTCTTTTTTTTTTTTTCATTGTGGGATGCCTTTGGTATTTGCATATGGTATTTCCAACAATGTGTATGTCAAGACACAACAAAGCATCTGCCTGTTAAAATCCATCACATGAAAAACAAGAAAGCAATATGACTTGGTTTTTACCTTTATCTTAGGACACAAGGGAATAGCTTAAAGCTGAGAGGAGAGGGTCAGGTTAGATACAGGACAGGCTCCCAAGGGACATGACACCAAGTCTGCTGTGGTTCAAGAAGTGTTTGGAAAGCACTCTCATAAATATGTTATGATTTTTGGGTGGTCCTCTGTGGAGCCAGGTGTTGGACTCGTGATCCTTATGGGTCTTTTCCAATTTACGATATTACATGATTCTACGATGCTCTTACACACATCTTGCTGTTTAAGCAAAAAAGACTGCAGGCAAGTGCTTGAAGCTTGACAGTTCCGTGATCTGTTTATTTTTTTAAACATTATTTTAGGATGAGTTTTCATATATTTGGTGTTTGATAATCATAGTTTGCATTTACAGGCTCTTCTGTCTTTAGTGAAGAAGATTCTTACCCTTTCATATAGAATATATGTGTAAATCGTCCACCCAAAGCCATATAGACCATACTGCATGGTCTATCTGCACCATATATATTCCATCAGGATATTTAAGTGCTTTATTTTTATTACATTACTTAGTATTCTTCTCCTCTCTCTTTCTTTCCCCAGATGAATGAAGAGAGTTAAGGAAGTTTTGATACGTGCTTTCAATACAAAAATGTGCTTTCCAAGTAGACAGAAAGGCAGGTAATTTCCACATTCAGCTTTCAGAGCTTCTCTAAAAAAAGGAGAACTTTCAGACTAGTTAAGGCTCTATTTTATCCCTAAGCTCTGTTCTGGCTCTAATATCTACCTGCTGATGTTAAGTCACAGGATGACATTTGTTATTTTGTATCATGGATTTGCTCTCTCCATTTGCTCATTGTTGATCTAGGAAGTTGCTGATTGCTAGGCTTTTCACTGCCCATAAATATCATCAATCATACTGCACGATAGTGGAGTCATTATTGGCTTGGTTTCTTGTGTTGTTTGGATACCCAAGAAATAGAAGCACAGAATTTAAATTATTTATTTATAATTCTGCCCCCATTACTACCTGCAGAACAATATACATGCAACTAATTTGTGGGATTCTTTTTGAGACATTGCAGTTGTGCTGGGCATGGTAGAACTGAACTTTGTGCCAGCTTTCCACCATTGCTTTGTACTGAATATTTCCTGACATCATGGAATTTTTTGCTTTTTTCTTCTCACTTTCTAATGGTTACAGAAGGTTGTGTTAATGAACTGTGTTCATGTGAACTTCTGCGTTTATTTTTTTTTATTGTCAGAAATAAAATAGTTACACAGATAACTCCCCTTTCAATTATGTGCCACTATTCACCTGTGAAATTTTAGAGTATGCTTAGAATAAACAAAATTAATGGAAAGAATAAAGTCCCTTGTGGACTTCCTGAACTTTCACTGACTTTGTATGTTAATGTGATGATATACAGTTTCTCTGGACTAGATGTTTGGTTTTGGTAGTGGGAAAAGAAAAGTACATAGGAAGTAGTGTGTAGCAATGTTCATGTCATTCAATTCCCCATGGAGAATAAAAAACAAGCCAACAAACAAATCCACCCTGAAAATGATCAAACTCGGAGGAATGACATTGCAGTTCCTCTGGAGTTCCATATACAGCTTTCTCTCTAGGTCTCATTTATTTTATTCTTAATTTACTTCTTGTGGGATAGCATTTTTTTTTTATGATAATTTTCAGCTGCTTTTGAAAATCAGTTTTAAATTGTCATGTTAAAATTTCTGGAGAAAAAGTGAAAAAAAAAAAGTGAGATACTCTGCCAGCTGTCTGAACTACAGATTATTACCATTAGTGTTGACAAAAGGCCAACCCAGCTTGTAAAAGGATTAAGATATTTAATAAATAGTATTTTGACACAATCTTATAACAGAAATATAGTAATCATAGCAGCCATATTTGAATAGATAAAACAACAACAAATACTTACTATTAAGGCATTTTGAAATATTTTCTCCAATCTTGTGTTTTTGAGTGTTTAAGAAGGGTTGTGGGAATGGGTTTTACTTTAATGGGCTGAAACACAAAGATATACATGGAAACCAGATACACTTCTGAACTTCAGAATGTCAAAATGTTTTTGGAAGATCCACTAAGTTTATTAAGCAACTATAATGTGACCATGTTGTGTCTTGAGCTGTTGACTGAGGAGAGCTGAAAGTATGTCTGAAGTAAGTAGAAATCAATTTTGAAATGGAAGCAAACACATGAAAATTACCTCAGCTCTTGTCTTTAGCTGGAAAAATCTGGTTTCTGTTTTCAATTTCATCTTTGCTTTTTCAATATTTCCTGCTCCATTCCTGTAGTGGTTGACTTTTACAGCTGACTGGAATAGTAAAAATACTTGTCATTTCATGGATATGGAAGTAAACAATATGTGTCCCAGCATCATAGGATCATTGCTTACACTAAAATATTGTGATCTATGCTTTGTCAGTATAGCTGGGAGACTTCTTCCCAAAAAAAACACATCTAAACAAGCAGCTCCTTCACTTCTGGAGATGTTAACTTTTTGTTTGTTTGTTTGTTTGTTTGTTTGTTTGTTTTGGTTTTTTTTGTTTGTTTGTTTTTGTTTTTTTTTGTTCTTCCAGTGAGCTCAACTGCTGTCATAGGGGGGAAAAAAAAAAAAAAAAAAAAAAAAAAAAAAATTATCTAATATCATTGGAACAGGAAACTCAGACCTGGTTTTCCTTCCATTACATTGGAATATTCAGTGACACCAAAATAGAGGATAAGGATACTTGAACTACTCCACATGACAGAGACTGGCTGTGCTTGTAGTAGTATGCGTGTGCCTGGACACTGAAACATGATGATACTACTAAATTACTGCACTGTTTTCTGACATGAATGAGAGTTCTTTGAGCTTTCAGTCTCTCAGCTGTTTCAGTAAACGACGAAGTCTACCAGCATGAAGACACATTGTTCCATTCCATTTAGTCTCAGTAGCATTTAATTTATCAATACAGGCATATCCTTTGGTCCATGTGCCACCTGGAACTGATTTCAAATCAGGAAGTCTTTCTTTTCAGACCTATACTTAGAGTCTATCTGATACAACACTGTGATGGGTGGAAAAGAGCTACTCAGGCTTCCACTCTCCCAGAGGCTTCTGCTTTGATCCATTTTCTAAAGCGCACAGCCACAAGCATGATATCAGCCACAAAAATTGTGAGCCCTTCACCACTGAAACAGATAAGTGGAAGGTGTTGAGACTTTATAAGGCATTTGATGCTAACAGAAACCTGAATTTTTCCTTGTGTGCAATAGCACAGAGTGGAGAAAGGGTGATCTCCAAGGGCAATACCTTCAGTCTATGCCAATTCCAAAACTTCCTGGGAGATCATTTTCCTTTCTTAGGAATGACTCTCAATCACAAGAATGTCTCCTCTTGCATCCTCATCACAGCAACAGAAAAATAAATTAAAAAATGTTGGGCAAGTATAAGACAGTGTGCTTCTGAAAAAATTGGGTTGTAGAAGCAGAATGAAGTCAGGAATTGCAAGACATCTCTTATTAATGATTAAAACACAACAGAAATGTGATTGGCAGGGGTCTCAAATGAGACTCTGTCAGAACTTCTGTGAAAAAGAAAGGAGTGAAGTATTTGTTCTAATTTGGTGCACGGCTGTGTATCTGGGAAGAAGTCTGTATACGTTACAGTGGGAATGTTTGCACTGGAAAGTCGCTAACGCTAAGACTGTAACCAAATGCACATATCTTTTCCATCTGGTTTGGATGATCTGGTCAGATACTGCACTTTATGTGTATCATGCCAATTGGATTTCATTTCTGCAGACAGGCACTTCACCTTTTGCAATAACTTCCTCTGTTGAGAATTCAAACGAAACTGAGCTTACTCCTAATCGAAGAGAACTGGGAAGGCACACTGAATAAATGTGGAGCCGACCATTTACAGAAGTACTGACCTTGCTCAGCTGACATTGTGGCGGGCTGCATACAACATTTTACTCTCACTGAGGAAGAGCAGGTACACGCAGGAGAATTATCTCCTCCATGAAGGCTTGTAGATATGGAATTTAAAGTAAATTCTTCAAAGAGAAGCTTTTGAAACTTCTATTATTATTATTATTATTATTATTATTATTATTATTGTTATTATTAAAGGATTCTATCTAAAACTACTACTAGATATTTTGTTCCAAAGATCTCATTTGTATCCCACTTCAGTTCAGCGAAGAACACACAGCTTGTCAATCCCTATGCTCATTCCATCCCATATGACCCAAAGGATGCTACCAAACTGACTCATGGCCACTTTGGGAGCAAGAAACATTTCAGAAGCAGAATAATGGCAAAATGATTATGAAACTGGTGATGAATAACCATTCTGATGAATATAAAGTACCCATAAGACAGTATGCTGGGTAAACATACTTACTAAAGTTAATGGAGGAGACCAGCAGATATTAGCCTGAATATGTTGTTTTCAAGAGTCAGTCTTGTTATTTATTTATTTATTTGGTTGGTTGCTTGCTTGCTTTCCAGTTGAGAAAGAAAAGCTATGCTTATCCACCCAGGCAGTTAGGGCTGCTGCAACTGACAGTGCTCTGTGTGAGTAACATTTACCCCTGCAACCAGGACATTGTGCTAACTTTCTTCATAGGATAACATTTCACACATCACCAGTCTGTGTGTACCTTTCCAGATAATTTCTGCTTGATGTATTTGTTGCTTTTCTGCCATTTTCTGCAGATGTTAAGTGATGATGGCCACAGAATTCTGCTTCGAAGGAAAGGAATGCTTCCTTGTGATTTATCATTATTTCTACTTAACTGCCTGAATAGGAGAAAGAAAGCAGCACAACAGTTTACATACGTTTTCAAGCGTTTCTTAAAGAAGAAATGAAGTGATATAGTCAGACATTGTCACTGTGGGGGAAAAGAATTAGACACTGCCTTCATAATTGTTAATTTGCACCCTCCAAGAGACAGTGGTTAACTCAGCTCATGTCTGCTGAAGGGTGTTTTGGGATAAGGCTGACCATGCAGCTAGTAGAGCAATTCTGATTCTTAGTAAGTTATTACTCTGCAGTGGCTGGTTTGTGAGTCAGAATCTCTACCACATTAAGGCAGAGTAAGCTCCTGGATAAACACTGTGGAGTGTGTTGGGTGCAAAGGTACTGATATAAAAGTGTGGGAGACTGCTGTTCAAGTTTTCCATTAAAGAACAAGCCTGATGAAGAAGGGGTGTGTATTGCTTTTGGGCATCTGTCTAAGAGAGAAGTGAAAGCTTATGGAGCTTGTTATTGGTAATATTGTAGGCAATATGCCAGTGGAAAGGATTGCACAAGCTGCTTTTACACTCTTTTAACATGTTCATCTGGATGGGGTGTGTTTTGTCTTAACTGAAAAGGGAAGAGGAAAGAAAGTAACACACAAGAAATGGAAGGATGTGAAAGGATTGCTGGATAATCCTATCAATTCCCAAGGATTGCTTGATAATCTTATCAATGCAAAAATCTACCAAAAGTCAGAATATCAACTTTTGAACTTCCTAATCTCTCTTTCTGAATTGCATTCCTCATACTGTAAGTGAATAAGTCTCTAGCTGAAGTCATGTTGGCATCATTTAGTATAATATGACTTATGATGTGAAATGTAAGAATTTGTCTAACTTCAAATGACATCAGTGAGAAGGACAAGATGAATGAAAAACAATGTTAACTTATCTTGGAAATGTTGATCATCCTATAAAAGGTTAATAAATATTCATCTGAACTAGTTATCTTGTGTTCTAAAACCAAAATAATATTCCACTGTAGGAAATAAATGCAATCCCAGGATGTTCTATCAAACAGAAAATGGTTTATCTGACTGATGCTCATTTCTATTCCCTTTACTAAATGTACAATCACTTTAGAAAGTGTTACTTCTTTCATTACAGTTCACACTGAAATTTTCTTTTCTCTGAAAATAAGGTAAAAAGTAACAATTTTGATTGAAAGGTTTCTTACATTTAAAAAAATATATATATGAAATTGTGAATTTAATAGATATTGTCATATCTCAAGTGCAGTCAAGAGTGTTAAAATTCTGAAGGGAAGAGAAACACGGATAGTTAATTGTAAGAGAGAACGTTATTAATGATATAATAGACCATGATCTTAATGAAGTTTTGATTACACATAAATGCCCAAACACACTGCAAATGACAGTTACGTTCTTGAATACACTATCATACAAGAGTGATATAAAATTGAGGTGCTGACCAAATGTGATCATGATGATACTTAAGCAGTACTTAAGCAGAAGCATGGATGATAAAGATTTCTTGAATTATTTAAATGACATTATTTACCCTGTTCTAATAATCTGTTTAATTACAAAATAGTGTGATGTTCTTAATTTTTCTCCTAAGCTGTGCTGATGCATAGATGTTACATCCACTGAACTTTGAGCGATTATTTTCTAAATAAGGTAGGCTGGAAATAACTGGTAGTTATGAGGAGAAATTAAATTGTGGGTGTTAACTTCAGGACATAAATAATAAGAGAGACTATTACGTTGTTGAGGAGTTTGTCTGTGACTTTGAGAAAGTAACAATTAGAGACTTTTTTAAGATGGAGCTTTAGCCTGGAAATACTCAGAAGTCATTCTGACAACCTAATGCATAGAAAATGAGGGGATGTTGTTCAAGTATGGGACTAGACCAGATGTCCTTTGGTGGTCCCACACCATCAAAATTACTCTGCAGTTCTGTGATGCTGAACCTGCAGACTGTCCCCTTTCCTTAGCCCATCTGGAGCCATGCAGCAGTTCAGAAGGGCCAGGCACCTCCCCTGTGGGAAGCCAGATGGAAAGTGCTGCTGGTTTACCGTGAAGAAGCAAACTTTTCTCTGCAACATCTCACTTTGTCATTGCCACTTTTAGTAAAATTAATTTCCTTAAAAACTTGGTTCTTTTTCTGAAATCCAGGAAGAAATGAAATGTTAAACAACTGCTAGTGAACAATGGAGTTGATGCTGTGGCTGATTCATGCAGATCTTCACAAATGTTATGGAAAGATGCTATATGTTTATTCTCATTTTTAAATTGTGGAGAACATTGTCTTACTTTCAGTTATGTTGGATTTGACTCAGTGTAAGGTCTCTCTCAAAGCTAAAAAGGGGCATAACATTTACATTCTATAGATGCAAGTAGTGAAGTTTAATTTATTTATTTTGATGTTCATTTCGATCCTTAAGTGCAAACTGAGGTGCTATAAAATTATGAAAACAGGAGTATTATTATTTTTTTTAAGATCGTGAGAATAAAATCTCATTCATAATATATAGAGAAGTTATACTATTTAAGATTTTCTCTTGCATTTATTTATTTATCTTTTTATTCCCCTCAGCATCTCATCCTGTTCTTTCTGTTCCTGCTGTGAGTGAGTACTACCTTGCTGCCTACCATTGTTAAGTCTCTGTAGGAGAAAAGGTGATTAATATTTTAGGAGGCTTACTTGTAAAATAAAGGTTAAATCAAGAAAAAAAAAAAAAAAAACCCAAAAACAACAACAGCAAACAGACACAAAATATAAATAAATTATTATTTTTGTTTTGGAAAAGTTAGCATCACATTAATGTAAAGCCAGCGTTTTAGCGCTTTCAAGTTGCATCTGAGAAATTCCAAGGAACACATCTGCCCTAACAAATTTCTATGCATTACAGGCAGAATTTTAATTCTTTCTAATAAATTGCTAGTGTTCCTATACTGTTATCCAATTACTATTACAGTTATTACTAAGAGCATTTGTTTTAGTACTTTGGGTGTTCTCTCTATGATGCAAAAGAAAGTGAAACTTGAAATAAGCTATAAGCTTGATGTAACAAGGAAAGTGATACAACCAGAAAGGTGGTACAGCCAAAGCTGTAAATTAGAGAATTACTTTTGCTCTAACACCTTAGGAACCAATACTAAGATCAAAACAATTCAATGACAACCATAGAGTTATGCCCAAGAAACCCATTTTACATGGTGAGAGATGAGGTCCCTATAAAATTGAATCATAGAATCACAGAATGAGTATGATCAGGGAGGATATTGGGAAATAAATGTCACTTATCAAAAATAAAATGTACTTCAAGTGTGAGATACTTTAAGAAAGGAAGCTAGAGATTTTGCTTTGCACAAATGGTTGAAGTCAGTGCATGCAGCTTTCTTGTTTTGTGACCTGAACAGCATTTGCCCACTGATCCTGTTATGCTGGGTATGGCTCAAGAAGTGAGTTCAAGGAAAGTCCTATAATTTCATAATTGTCTTTTGATTGGTTCATTTATTTATTTTGTAATGAACACCAGAAGTCTTGTGGTTGGATTTGAGAGTTCCTAGCTTGTTTCATGCTAGATCCAATACAAAAGTGTACCTACCTAATTTTGGTAGCTCTGTTTGAAAAGGAAGTCATCTTGTTCAATAAATTATATATAATTATATATAATATCAATGTGTTATTAAAAAAAAAAAAAGTCAAATGCTCACAAAGAAAAATAGTGAGGCTTTCAAAAGGTTTCATTCACTTTCATTCACATAAACACTATGCACATAAATTCCTTACAAATACTAATTCACAGAAGTTAAAGGTTTTTTTGCTTTTTTGGGGGGAGGAGTTAAGGGAGTGAGGGAGAGGAGGGGGATAGTATTTAACGATCATCAAGTAAATTTATTTGGAAAAAAAAACCTTTCTCTTATTCACTATTTTCAGTGCAAATATGAAGAAAATGTTCAAACATTATTTAATACCCGAAAAATATTCTCTTAATATAATTATACTTAAGTTTAATTAAATCTTGGCAATTATAAGAAAAGGACAAGAAAAGGATGTTCTATCTGTACAGAAATATTATTAAGTGTACTACCCATCTAATTCAAGCCCATAGTGAGTCCACTGAAGTCAGTAGGGTTAGTTCCCAGGCTGAATAAAAAGTTAATGGTTTCATACTAAACATGATTACAGTGTAATTGGAATTACACATGTATATATTTGGCTCAATAACCTCATCAACTTTCATACAGAGTTGGTTTTTAAAAAAGATATTGCCAGTTCTGCTTATTTAAAATAAAACTCTATTTGTTTTGGATCCTTCTTGGATGGGGAAAAATAAATACCTGAATACTCTGTTCTGTACCTAGGTCCTAAACATTGCCATTCAAAATGGATTTTGTTTCTTTCTTTGAAAAACTTGAAATAAGCTTTAGGCAAGAATTTTGCATTCTTTTTTTTCAAATATGTGTGTTTTTCACCAGCTTTTCATTATCATGACTATGACAAGTGTTATTCTAGGTGCTTCAGTGGTGATGACTGAAAAATAAGCTTGACAAGGCTGAAAGAGTGGAGCCATCTCATGTAACTTCAGAGCTCTGTGGCGTGCATCTCCATTTCTCAGTAGCAATCTTAAGCTGTAGTTGTCTCTTTCTTTCTCTTCATCATGAAAAGTAGGCACTCTCAAGATGCTGTTCATCTGAGACATCACAGATATCTACTTTAAAATGATACGAACCAATCTATACGAGTGTGCTTTCCACCTATTTCCTATGAAGAGAAATAAAGAGAGCAGATTAGATGTAGATTTTGGCCCTCTGAACATCTGCCTTTTAGTTAGATGAATCTCAACATACCTTCTTGATTTTACCATTATCACAGTTCCAAATTGTGTGAGTATTCCATGAGAATAATTGAATATTTGTGTCAGGAAAGCTGTCACGTTATAGAGAAAGCGAAGCAAAATAGATGGAGATAATGTGCCCTGCTCCAGAGTAGTGGTAGAACCTTGGAAAAAGCTGGTCTTTGTTCAGTACCCTAGCTATGGAAATGCACTGCCATTCAGGACACAAATCACTGAATGCATGGGAAGACTTACACAACACTAACACTTTGCTGTTGTGAGATGTCTTTGTTATTGCAATAAAAAAAAAAAAAAAAAAAAAAAAAAAAAAAATTGTACAGAGAAGTAAAGAATGTGAAAACACCAATTTTCCACACCATTTTCAAGAAAAAATATTGTACCCAGACTTCTAATTACAGAATTAAATTTAGAAATCTCTAGATCTACTGACAAGTGATGATGGAATACAGGTAACACTAGATTATATGTATATGTTTGTATAAGTATATATGTATATGTATATGAATATATATATATTATAAATGAAGAAAAAAAAAATTCATATCAGGTACTTGATATTTACACATCTAAGAAATTTACACATCTCAGAAAAGAATGGGAGGAGAGGGTGGAAAAAAAAAAAAAGAATATAAGCAAGGAATGCTATATAAAATATTAAGAGACACTAACACTGACTGGGAAAATTTATAGAGTTGGAGATGTCTGTCTTAAATCATGCCCTCTATTTATCTTTGCTTCATCTTCCCCATTCTCTGAGGTCAGTGAAAGTTTTTAATTCTGTGCATTTATAAAAAATTTACAAAGGACTAATTTAAACACTACATTAAGATAACAGAAATAATAATGCAAATAATTTGAGATAGAAAAAAGAAGCTGCTACAGGAAGAAAGGGTTACAAAACACTAGCAACAAAGATGCTGGGTTTTTGTTTGCTTGCTTGCTTGCTTGGTTTTTAATGAAAACTGGCATTTTCATATCTAGAAAAGTAATTATTTGGTGGTTTGTTGCTCTGTCTGTTATGAAGGGATGCTGCTTTATATCACTATGGTTGAAACTAGCCTTTCATTACAGCTTTAATAATGATTCTGCACCTGCCACAGCCAAAAAAATCAAGTTCACCAAAGTATCTTACTAACTTACACTTGATTAAAGGATTTTTTGTTTGTTTGTTTGTTTGTTTTGTTTTGTTTCTTGGTTTATTTTATTGGATAAAGCTGAGGAACTCCCACCTGGAGTACTGTGTCCAGGTCTGGAGCCTCCAGTACAAGTAGGACAAAGAGCTGTTGGAGAGGGTCCACAGGAGAGCCATGAAGATGATCAGGGGACTGGAGCACCTCCCCTATGAAGACAGGCTGAGGGAGCTGAGCTTGTCCAGCTTGGAGAAAAGGTGACCTCATTGCAGCCTTTGAGTATGTAAAAGGAGCCTACAAACAGGAAGGGAATCAACTCTTTGAAAGGATAGATAACTGCAGCACAAGGGGAAATGGTTTTAAGTTGAGGGAGGGAAGATTTATGTTGGATGCCAGAGGAAAGTCCTTTACTATGAGTGGTGAAGTGCTGGACCAGGTTGCCCAGAGAGGTAGTGGATGCCCCATCCCTGGAGTTGTTCGAGGCCAGGTTGGATGGGGCCCTGAGCAGCCTGGTCTAGTATTAAATGGGGAGGTTGGTGGCCCTGCATGTGGCAGGGGGTTGGAGATTCATGATCCTTGAAGCCCCTTCCAAACCTGGCCATTCTGTGATTCTGTGATTCTGTGAACAATAGTTAAGGTTCTTAGGATTTGTGAGAGCAATGAAGTAACCTCACTTTGTACATTCTAATACCTAAATATTTCATTCAGCATCCAGAGACCTTGAACTCTCCACACAAAGCTAAGATTCATTCATCTCTTACACTCTTGTCTTAGTTAGAGCACTAAATGTTTGCCTGTGGATTTACCGTTAGCCAAAACAGCTTAAAATTCCAGATTACGTCTATTATACCAATACAATGTGTACAATAGATAGAATAGGGATAAGCAGGGGACATCATACCATTCAGTTGATTAAATATCCTGAGGGAAAATACAGGTATACATGTGAGAGAGGATTAATCTCAGATCCAGAAGACAGGTAGAAAGAACAAATATGTTTATATATTTTTATTTTTATTTCTGGAAACAAAGCACACCCACTAGCAAACCAAACAAACAAAAAACCCACTGCCTCAAAAAATCTTTGTACATTCTGTCTCATAAGGAGATGTGCTAACGAATGACAAGATGGGATCCAAATGGAGAACAGGAATGTGATACGTGATATGTGATAGGAACAGTGAAGTCCTGAAAAAATGCCAACTTATTAAAATTAGATCTATGTTTGACTATGGAAACAAGCAATAATTATTACTAACTAGTGTTCTTTTAAAGGAAATACAATTTTAACCCAGGTATCACAAGATCAGATGTTTAAATCTGGAAACCTAAAAATTCCGTACAAACAGGATTTGCAAAATTGTCGCTGTCCTCCATCCCTGAGGAAGAAGCACTGAGACTAGAAAACATAATATATGTGGGATACATATGAAATGACTCTTCTTAACTGAGACTCTACAGTCAACTTCAGTCAATCCTCTCACCATAGACCATCCCAGAAGATGCATTACATGTATGAACTTTCATGATATATCTAGTTTATAAATCTTCTGAAGTTTTCATAATTGTCAGTTTAGTCTCACTAATACAGCAAAACATTTAAAGTTCATATACATTTGCTTTAATGAAAGTCTGATTTGTCAAAGAAATTCTGGTGTTTAAACTTTTGGTTTCCAGTTCTGGGATAAAGAAGAATGTATAAATAATGATCTAAAAATTCTGATTTTTTATGAGATCCTGATTTTTGTGTTTATTTCTTTCTGAATTGTGTTACAGAAAGATGAATTTCCTTAGTGATCATATTCTGCAAATAGACAAGAATGTCCCTACCCAGAATTCCTTTAAATACACTAATTAAAACAAACCAAATCAACCAGCCAACCAAACAAACAAAAAAACTATTATTATTACTTGGATTACTGAATAAGGAAATTGGATTAAGCAGTTTAATTTAGATAAAGTAACCCATAAGCAAAACTGTGGCAGAGATGGGATTAAGTTATAACATTTCTTTCTCTGTGCTCAAATACTCCTTATTTATTTATTTATTAATCTAGATTAGCATTTCTGACATGTGTTCAAGCCTAAGCAGATCATTCTGTTCCCAGTGGGGCCTGAATGCACTTCCAGCCCAATCCTTTGTCAGCTTGCAGAGTCTTATGGTATAAATCACACAGAGACATGCAGGGATCTTTCCTGTGGACCCTATAATGCATAGAGTTACCTTTTAATGCAAAATGATGCTTCTGAGTAACAGGGATTTGTGGGAAAGGGGGAAAAAAAAAAACAACAAAAAGGAGACAAGGTACAACCCCATTTTGTAAACTGAAAGGACTCTAGCTAATGCTCTATAAAAACTGGCTTAATATACAGTTATTACAAAGCTTCAGTTTTTTGACAGATTAAGTGCTATTAAATCACTTTGCTCTGAAGGCACTAAAAGGTCACAAGATGAATTAGTTCAGGCCGTCTTAGCTTACTCCACAGCACATTGCTCCACTAAGAAGAGAGAGGGGTGAAAAAAAGAAAACTGAACTGGAAATTATGACCCTCTAAATGTCTACAGGATGCGAAGCTGTGAAGAATGACAGTGTCTTGTCAAAAGCAGGCAGATGGGCTTTTATCAGCCTGCAGGGGAATTTTCTTCTTCTTTTATTTTTTTTTTTTCCTTTCCCTTTTCTGTGTTTTGTTTTTTTTTTTTTTTAACCTTTCTTTTTTTTTTTTCTCCTTCACCTTTGGTAGACTCTGATCCATAATGTTGTATTCAGAATTCTGTGATTCTGTATTCTGCCCTTTAGGAAGAATTTTCCTGCTGAAAAGATCAGCAGGCATAACCTGGCCTACCGCTTAGAACATGTACTCAACTTGGATGCAATAATTTCTTTAACAATTCAGATGGAGCATACACTTTTGAAGTGTAAATAGGAAAGCAAATATCACTTCTGTTGGGTTTTCATACATAGTTTGGTAAGGTTGGCATCTAATGCCTTGAGATATTTATTTTCCTTTTGTCTTTCTGTTTGTCTTAAGGCACTCACAATGAAAACAGGCAAAGACTGTAGAGTCGTAGAATCTGGAGTAGTTAGGTTTGAAAGGGACATTTAAGATCACCTAGCTCTCACCCCCCTGCTATAGGCAAAGACCCTTCCCTCAAGACTGGGTTTCTCAAAGTTCCATCCAGCCTGATGGCCAGGTGATGGTCTCTCCTGTGCCTACTCCATTGCTGTAACTGCTTGCTGCCTAAGGCTGGCCACTCTGCTGCTGCTCTTCCCCGCTCTTTTACTCCTTTATTGAACTCAGACCATCAGAATGATGTGCAATGGGACATTGCTGGATCTTGGTGATGACTATCCCTGCTTTAAGTAATTCTTGCTCCCTTCCTATCTTTCCTATCGCCCGCTTTCCTTCTCCCATCACCCCAATTTGTAATTGTTGCCACCTTTCCTTCCCCATCTCCCTTGGTGACTAGGGTTTGTAATAAACAGGTTCAACCAGCATTTGAACCACTGTTTCTTGAATTCATGTAGAGTATACAAATATCAAAGAATCTTCTCTCCTTCCTTTAAATCAGAGTAAGAAGCTTCTCCAGACTGATAACTCTGCCTTCAGTTAAGTTGTTGCAGTATTACAAAGTCATTGTCAAATGGGATAAAAAGTAAATCTGTGATGAAGTTTACATTAAACCTCTGATGCATTTTTGGTTTTAGAGCAGAAATGGCCTTCTACCATGTAATCTGTCTGTTTTGTTCTTTATTTTCCTCCAGAAAAGCAGAAAAAAATCAGTAATTGAGAACACTTTGTCCTTAATTCACCCTCCTGGTATCTAAAAGTTGTTGATCACACACTGTATTTCTCTACCCAGAGCCTGAGAACAGCAGGAGATCTTTACATTCAATAGTCCACAAGCTGCATTACTTCAGCACAATTGATGAAGAAAAGATAAATCAGTGACATAAGCATTTTGGATTTCTTTACGTTTTTATGGATGAATGTCACAGCTGTCACATCTTTCCAATGCTGATTTTTTTTTTTCCTTTATCATTCTCATTTCTATTTTTCCTTCATTTTGCAAATCTAAGCCTTGCTTCCTACACTACTAACAAGTTGAGTGCTCATCAGCTCTGACAGTGTTCTTTATGTTCACAGCTTTTTTTTTTTTTTTTTTTTTTTTAAATAATCTAGATCAATCTTGACTCAGCAAGATACTTAAATATGTCCCCAACTTTAAGTATTTCAATAGGGAGTGTAAATTCAATGAGAGTCATCATGACTTAAATTTTGAGACATGCTCAATTACTTTGCTGTATTGGGTCTTCCTATGTATTAAAAGCCTGTTGGCACTATAGCACTTGTCTCTCAAAGCCCTTATTGATCTTCTGAACTGGTCTTCATCGGTGATAGAGGAGTAATCTCATAAGCAAAGAACTGCATAACTTTAGACCTGGAAAATGGAAAACCTTAGGGGTGTTTAAATGAAGTACTTCACCCAGCAACAATTCACTATTCAAAACACAGCCCAAGAACTCATGTAAGTTAAGTGTGTATCAACTTTGTGTGAACATGTTTGCAATACCAGTGTATCAGTTCTGTAAGGATTAAGGTGAGATCAAGGACAGTACAAGCCAGCTGAAAACACTGGCATGTGAAGCTTTAGTCTCTAAATCTGATTGTACCACTGCAGATATACTTTGATTCCAGTTTCCAGTAAAATGAATTCACATTGACATTTTGTCCCTTATAGAAAGAAACTCATTTTAAATATTATACACGATGAGAATTTTGTCCTTATACAAAACCAAGCAAACAAACAAATAAAATTAGAAAAAAAATAATCAGAAGGCATAGGAAATACGATGAACAAAGAATAATTTCCGTGAAAATTTCTAATTTCAGTTACTTATGTATAAGGTTCATGAACAGTTTGAGACATAGGATATTGTTTTCTACTGGGTTATGACTTCTGATAATTACAATGTTCAACAGGTTTTTGTTTTTGTTTTTTTTTTCACTCAGAGAATGCAAGCACTATTGATATCTCCTTTTCTGATTCCTTACATGTCAAGTCCTCTTTTCTAGCTGACCAGTAAGGATTAATTCAACTGAAAACCAGAATCACCAGCTGGAGTCTTGGAAGGAGAGGCTGGCCTTCCCTGGGCAGTCGCTACTGTAGACAAGAAAGTGAAAATATATTTTAATAATTTTACAAAAGGAAGACAGATGTTTTTCTAGTTTCTAATCTGTTTTCCAGAATATTTATGTCTTCCTAATAGTTTTGATAGCTCTCAGCTCTTGGCCTGACTAGTCAAATATTACTTCCTATATGACTTAGAAAATTAATAGATCAAAATTGTATGTATGATGCTTACATAAATAAATAAATAAATACGTACATTCAGACAGACATACATACACACAAATATTTTTATAGTGCAACTAAAGGTTTGTGGTTTTGATTCCCTTTTTTTCATGACAAAGTTAATCCTCATGTAAAATACACAATTTTCTGCTGTGAAATTTTAAATGTTAATTAAAAATCCTGGGTTTAGATCCACACTTCCATACCAAAGCACAGGATAAACTGCATTTGAACTTGATGTGTAAAATGTTCTGAATATATACATCAGAAGGAGGACATATTTTGAATCACCATGCTAGTTAGAAATTAAAATAATTTTGTTTTCTTTTCCCCAATAAATAAAATCAGATTTTTGTTTGGTTTGTTTTTTGTTTGTTTGTTTGTTTGTTTGTTTGTTTTGGGTTTTTTTTGCTTTGTTTTGATTCAGAGAATTAATGCATTCTCCTGTTGGAGGAAGGAATGTTGATAAATAATTTGTGACAAAACTATAACATTCTATATAGAAGAAACATTAAGCCACTCATTCTATGCCTTTTAAATGAAACGGAAAAAATGAAAATAAATTAAAACTTTAGTACAAGGCCTGGCATGACATTTAGCTTGGAATGAAGAACACCGAGTTGTTATCCTTATCCTGTGCTAAGTCTGCTTTAAGCAAAATCTGGGGATGAATAAGCTAAATGAATAAAAATTTTTCAATGGCATTGTACTACTGAAACACATTACCTAGACTGATACTGTCTGACTCTTAGTATAGTTAATTTGTTCAGACAATGTACTAATGTGCTCACTTTGTCCTTGTTTCCATTCTGAAACATCAAAGATATCAACTGTGGAAGAATCTGAGTTGCTCATATATAATCTGAGGTGAAGATGCTCTTACTGCTGCATTGAAAAACTTGTTAATGTCAGTATTGGCTGTTTCTTTGCTCATCCCTTTTGCTGATAAAATGTAATGTGGTGGTAGGAAATAGAAATTGTTGAAATTAATGCAGTGCTAGGAGAAAAAACAAATGCTATAATACGAAAAAGAAAAGATAAAGAGGCAGAGAAGAGGAAAGTAGGGTAAGAAAAGAGGATATTTCACATGGCAATAAAGAGGTTAATAAATGCCCAGAATCAAAGAGGACTCTCTGGCCATATTCTATCCCTGACCTTTGTGCACTGCCATCAACAGATCTTCTCTTACAGTCAGGAGTGATATTACTGTCTCCAGTTTATAATCCTGTTCACAGACTTGTATAAAAGTAGCTTGACTCATCTGTGCAGAAAGTTTGATAGCCATCTCCTATGAGAATCAAGAAGGAAAACCTGCAGTATCCATCCCTTCTTGCCATTTATGAAGTGCCAAATTTAATTGCACAATGTGAGTGAAGAACAAAAAAGAAAGGAAAAACTCCAAATCCCCAAATTAAAAAGCAAACTAAAACTCCCTAAGAGGTTTGTATGGTACTTTTTTCCATAACTTTTTCATCACTGAAGATGACAACAGAAATTAAAATCCATAGAGAAGTACAAATTCCTCTGTGTCATATAAAAACAAAAACAAAAACAAAACAAACAAAAAAAAAAAAACACCAAAAACAACACAAAAACATTAATTCAATAGTGTACCTTGTTAAGATGGAGTGAATGCTATTTGACTCAGTAAGATGTTCATGTGACCTTACTACTGTATAAAAAGCATGAAAATAAAATTTATTCAATTCAAGGCTTATTTCTTTATCCTGGAAGCACTCCTTCAAAAGTTGAAGTTACTCTATTTCGTACTCTATTTCTCTTTCTAATCACCAGTACAGAAATTCTGAATTTTGACAAATATTCTGTTGCTCTTTAAATCCACCTCAGGAAAAAGTAAAACAAGATTTTAGTAAGTAAAATTAAGCTTATTTAAATGTTTTTGCTCTTTAAATGAATTCTGTTTCTTAAGAATGGACAGAAGATCACTGACTGCAAGAAAGATTTTCTCATTACCACTAGGAATATTTGACATATTTGAACACAGAACTCATAGGTAGGGAAATGTTAGTTAATAAAGCAGGGCTTGTGAAAATCTATATGCAGGCTTGTACGCAAACTGCCCACTAACTTTTAATAAGATCAACATGACATCCTATCAGTGATTACAATGCATCAAAGCAACACACACAGGACTAGGCGTAATCATGGTGAATCATCACAGAAAGGAAAATATATAAAGATTTTTGGAGCTTTGAGTGTCTAATTTCTTCAGGTAAGAGCTGTAGAGAAAACTGGTGAAAAAAACATTTGAAGTGGCAACATCACTTCGTATACACTGAATGATGAATTGCAGTGGCATTCTCTTAACTGGAATGCATTCGAATAATCTGCCCTCAAGGATGAGTTTTATCAACATGCTGGATTAGCCATGACAGCTCATCCAGAAATGACATTGTCATGTATGATGGGAGTCTTATGGATCTTATACAAAGACTAATCTTCCCCTGTAGCCAATAGAAAATAAAGAGTATTTCAGGTTGTGTTTCAGTCTATCTGAAGAAGTGGTAGCTGCTCTGAATCATCCCCCGTAAGGAGCCTACCTCTCCACATTGATAGAAATGCAGACTCAGAAATTAATTTCCACCAGATTTAGCCTTTGTCAATATGAATCTGATCTGACAGCAGTATGAACACATCAGTATATTTATATATATAAATTGCCTCACACCAAATGAAGAACACTAGCAGCTCAGACAGAAGCTGCTTAAAGCCAATGTTGTTTGCTTTGTTTTTCTAAAACTTCCATGGAAAGAAAATAAGTGAGAAAAAATAACCTTTCCGTTGAGAAGATATTTCCAATAGCTCAACAATATTTTTTACAAGCTTTGACACTGTATTATTTTATTCCTCCTCTGTCATCTTCCTGTTGTTGGAGGTTTATATCCACATTTTTCTGTTGCTTTTTTTCTTTTTTTTACTTTTTCTTTCATTTCCCATCACTTTCTCCCTTCATTTTTTGTCATACTTTTTATCAATATTCAATTGATAAAAATATTCATTTCATTGCTTTCCCCACTACTTAATAAAAAGAAGGGGAAAAAATGAAACAAAACAAAAACAAAACCAACCAAGATTATTCTCAAATGCTATGATATTTTGTTATGCAAATATAATTTCTAATTGGATGTTAAGTTCTTTGAGTGCTTGGATATTTGAGGAGTACATTATTTTACTCCAGACTGTATTTAGCCCTCCAGGCCAAACTATAAACAGTAATTCCTAGGCACATATCCTATCACAGGTCTATAGATGACAAACAGCTATTCCTGCTAGCAACACAGAATTATATACGTGGAAAAAGAAGGGAGCTGGCAAAAATCTCTTTATACTGTCTTCTTAAGATACTTCTTAAGATAGATATAATACCAGGCAAATAGATTGCTCAGCACTGTTATCAAAACAGTGTGCACTCACGAGACAGAACATATATTTTCATTTCAATGGAGTGTCAAAATAAAGTTTGCTTTGTTTCTTTGTAAGAAAGATAACCATGAAAAAATTGTTGCTTTCTGCAAAATCCTCGGTACAACTGTAGTCTGTGGGAATTGAAAGAAACTTGTGCCTGATGGCTATTGGAGTTTTTCATGTTATTTTATCTTGCCCTTCTGGTCTGGTCTTTTGATTGTCTTCATATTTTGCAGCTGTCGGTAGGATGTTAATGTGTGATGACAGACTTACCAAGTAACAAAGGAAAAAAGTGATTCATCTTGAAGATCAGACTTGTCGTATAATTGTACAGTGACTATAACAAATCAAAATAAATTATTCCTTACAATATACGTTTGCATGATATTTAAGTGCACATGAGCATGTGCAGGCATGTGTGTGTTGGGGATTATATAATAAAATTAAATTAGATTTGTGAGGAATTGGTAGTTGACATATTTCAGAGATAAAATATTTGAAATAGCTTATTTTTTGACAAGGCAGCTCAGCGGTCCTATATTTCCCTCCCTCTCTGCATGTCAGACTTGCCTGTGTCTGAAATATCTGGGTCTACCATTACTCACACGTACACACACATGCACACATACATATTTCTCTTGAGGAAAGACTTCAGCTTTGTGGCAAAACTGAAGAAAGCATGTCAGGAGGCTGTCGGAAAAAAAAAAAAAAAAAAAGCAGCTTCTTTCCTACAGTTGCTCTTGGACTCTGTCCAGAATTCACTGCTTTTTACTCTTGACACATTTTCCCTATGGAATCAAAGACTTTTTTTTTATTTTTATTTTTATTTTTTATTTTTAAACAACTAGCAGATTTTAGGTTGTGCACCTCCTTTGCTAGTATGGGAGTCAAGGATTCAAAGAGCAGTGACTCTATATTCATGTTGATATTAAGTAAGCATGGCATTTAAAGACAACTGTGGTAACTTTTTTTTCTTTTGATGCTATCTTGGGATTATTTTTTTTTAAAGGATTTTACATAAGACATCAAATAGTTATGAGGAATGTGGCTGTGCTTTTTATAACATAAGAAAGGTTAAGAGCAGAAATCTTTATAGACATTGTAAGAAGTTCCAGGGGAACAGAAAGCTCTGTGGACTCAGAAGATGGATTTCACCTTCAAGACTAGGATTCAAGTTCAGCAGAGGAATCTCAAAGTAACAAATGGTTTGATCTCAGCTCAGTTCTTCAGGGCTTTGTACATGTGTGTGTTTCCCTGACATAAAAAAAAAAAAAAAAAAAAAAAAAAACAAAAAAAAAAACCACAAACTCGTTTTGCATCTAATCTAAAGAAGTTAGTTCCCCATAGATCAAAATTCAAATGCTAGAAAAAAGAAAACAGTTTCTCTGCAGTTTGAACTCATTCAGAATTTCTGGAAGAACTCACCTGCTTCCTCATATCCTAGTTTCTTGAGCTTTTTTTAATTGGCCTTGCTGTTGCTTCTGTGTGTCTAGTTACTCAGGCTGCTCCAACTTTCCTAGGCTGCATGCCATTGAGAATGCACCAGTATATCAAGACAGGCTTGAGCTTTTCTGAAAGGAAGAGAAAGATGAAAAGAAGCCTTTAGATGCATAGGGAGGCAAACAGGGATCGCAGGCCTAGGGAAAAAAAAAAGGACCTGTGAGAGGAAATTACAGCACTATGAGTTGACTCTCTTAAAAGAGAAAGGTAGAACAGGGTCAGTTCATGCAAACATATTTATGGAGTCTTAGAAGTAGGCTGTTGGTCTAGGGACAGATAATATAATAAAGCAAGGTACTGCCTACAGTGTCTATATGCATGTAGTGTCTATATGCAGAATACATAAAAACTTAAATTGAAAGAAAAATGGTCTTTAAAAAATAGGAAAATGGTCTTTAAAAAATAGAAAAAGCATTTGATTTTACCCGTGAAACAGACATGAAGCAAGAATAACCTTAATAAAACAGAAAGGTGAAGAAATGTCCTTAATAATGAAATTACCACTGAGCAAGTCTGCTACCAGCAAACTTAATTATAGTACGAGGCTCATTATTTAGCATTTTTAGCCTAAAAAATGTCAGTCTAGGAGAAACATGTGCATGACAGCAAACACATGCAAATAAATGGCTATACCATGAGAAATGTTTTTCCTTACCTTATTCCTGTCTTCCATTAAATTTCTAGTGATTCAGAGGTATGATATACATTAAAGAACTGAGATGTGAAAGCTGATTGCCAGCAGACTAAAACTGGCTCTCACAAATCAAAACTTGAAATACTTATTTGAACATCTAAAAATAATGCACTAGAAATCAACTATATGGCTATAGAATCATAGAATTGCTCAGATTGGAAAAGACCTTAAAAGCTGTAGCCATGTTGAAATATGACAAGTGTCTTTAGTACGTGATATGGTACACAAACAAGTTCACCATGTATGGATGACCTCAATTCTGTTGTCCAAATGTAGATATCTGATGGCAGCTGGTCCATCCTATGTTATTTTGCGTGATCTCCACCAGGCATTCTATAACTACAGATATCTCACAAATGCTTTGACATATATAATGGTGATATTTGAATATTTTGCATACTCTAAGATAACATTGTTAATGTCTATACGTTTCGGTTACTGGATGAGTGAATTCTAACTCAGGTATTGCGTATATTTACAGGTGGAATAAATGTAAACTGGAAATATGGAGATCTAGAAAGTTATTTAAGTTTCAAAATGTATATGTCTGCTGTGAGATAGATTGGATGCTTCTCCATACACTTGATCTTGACCAAAGAAATAAAGTGTCTGTAAGTAGACTTGTATTTTGACTACGCTATCAGAAGCCCAATACTTTATGGACTGGCATTTGATTGCCCAGTGAGATTTCCTTTTGTAGCTCACATGGCACTGGAAACTTGTATAAACAAACAGTTGATAAAACCTCAGATGACTGAGGGTAAGATTGCCCTACCAAATGTTGACCACAAGTATACAAATAAAAGGGGATAACCACAAAGAAGCAAAGGGGATTGTTGAGAAATGATGCCTGGTTGTGACTTTGGAAAAATATACTACTTCTTACTGAAAAAATAATCATCGTTCCCTGATTATGAATAAAATCTGCACTTAATTATGGAAACACAGTATTTTCACCATTTGTGTAGTGACTCTCACTGTGGATGATAGGAAATACAAGCTTAACTGTTAACTCCATCACAGATTCCCATATCATGTTTATTACCTATATTAGTGTAGACTCTAGTTGACTGAGTGGTCTGAATTATTTTTCCTTTAATTTTACAACACAAAAAATAGGGTATTTCATTTTTCTTTTTTTGTTGTTCCATGTTTATCATGTCTGTTTTGCTTGCAAAACCTTTTGCTCTATCTCAAGTCCTGGCTACACAAAGAGTAGTGTTTCTCTTGTGTTTGTTTTAATACAATCAGTCACCTTGCACATCATAAGGCAGTGCAGTTATATTTATGCTGAAGATATTTGTCAGTGTATTACAGCAGAGATATTCTGAGTAGGAAGAAGAACCCACGCTATAGAAGCTCTTGTACCACATTACAGGATTTGTTCAAAACTCTGTCCAGTTTGCACAAGACATTATTTTCTGAACACACAGAGAAGAATTTCAACAAAATGTATCTAGAAAACACTGTAGTCCATGTGCATCTCAAGTGCATTATCCTCTATTTACGAAATATAATTGTATATACTTCCTATTATGTTCCTTATTCACTTAATTCACACACATTACTCCAAGATGTAATAATGAGAATCCTTAGGGCAGCAAGTTAAATACTGTCTCAGTAGCTCTCTCCAATGCAGAGGAATACATAGTCTGTATACAACCTTCTTTGAAATAGTGCATGTGCTTGTTGTGCGCAGGTTGCATGGCAAGTTGCATTGCTATGCCCCTTGAGAGAAGCTCTTTTGTTTCACAGATGTGCATTTTAAAATCTTCAGAAAGGACTAAATATTTTTGCACCTTGCAAATGGGCCTGCAAAGGAAAAGAAAAAAAAGAAAAAAAAGAAGAAAGAAGAAAGAAGAAAGAAGAAAGAAGAAAGAAGAAAGA
>NW_024884922.1:4212851-4225687 GCF_019232065.1 Centrocercus urophasianus | reverse complement strand
TTTTTTTTTTTTTTTTTTTTTTTTTAATAATGACCAGGATTGCTACTGCTTTTATGGTGTATTATTGTAATACCTCGTCAAAATAATGCCTGCCAGGAATTTGTGTCCCATGAGAAGATTTATTTATGTCTTTCAAATGACAAGAAGGAAAATCCAGTTTATAGAATTACTCAGTGATACTTACATAATCATGGACACCACAGAGTCAGTGTGGTTAGCAGACTTCAGGAGGTCATTTTATCACATCAGTGTAAACAGGCAATTTCATTTTAGAAAAGAATTCCCGAGGAAAGGAAATTAAATCCTTTAACCCTAGGAATATATTTGAAACTTCATATTCCTAAGGCTTCTTTTAAGAATGTAGGAACCACACTGATTTTTCATCTCATTATCAAAATAAGGTTTTGACCTAATATTCTTCAAAGTTCAGCTTCTCTGACCACAGGGACTTCATAGGGCCCATCAGCCTGACCTCACTGCCAGGAAAGATTTTGGAGCAGATCATCTTGAATGAGATCACAAGGCATAGGTGGGACAACTGGGGGATGCCCAGCCAGCATAGGTTCATGAAAGGCAGGTCCTGCTTAACCAACCTGATCTCCTTCTATAATTGAATGACCCATCTGGCAGATGAGGGAAAGATGACTGTTGATGTAGTCTACCTAAATTTCAGCAAGGCCTTTGACACTGTCTCCCACAGTGAAAAGAACTGGCTGGATGTCTGGGCTTGGAGTGGTGGTGAATGGAGTTAAATCCAGCTGGCAACTGATTATGAGTGGTGCTCCCCAGCATTCAGTAATGGGACCTGTCCTGTTTGATATCTTTACTGATGACCTGGGTGAGAAGATTGAGTACACCTTCAGCAAGTTTGCAGATGACACCAAGTTGGGAAGAAGTATCAATTTCCCATAGGGTACAAAGGCCCTGAAGAGGAATCTGGATGGGCTGAGGCCAATGGGATGAAATTCAACAAGACCAACTGCCTAGTCCTGTACTGTGGCCACAATAAGGGAATGCTACAAAGGCTTAGGGTAGAGTGGTTGAAAAACTGCAGAAGAAATGAACTAGTGGATGTTGGTCACACTCAAGTGAGCATGAGCCAGCATTGTTCCCAGGTGGTCAAGAAGGCCAGTGGCATCCTGGCTTGTACTGGACATAGTGTTCCCAGCGGGAGCAGGTAAGTAATCATTCTGCTCAACACTGGTGAGGCTCTACCTTGAGTCTTGTGTTCAGTTCTGTGCCCCTCACTACAAGAAATACATTGAGGCCCTGGAGCGTGTCCAGAGAAAGGCAACAAAGCTGGTGAGGGGTCTGGAGCACAAGTCTAATGAGAATTGGCTGAGGGAACTGAGATTATTCAGTTTGAAGAAGAGAAGCCTCAAGTTGTGCCAGGGGAGATTCAGGTTGGACATTAGGAAATAGTTCTTTTCTGAAAGAATCATTAGGTGCTGGAACAGGCTGCCTGGGAAGCTGCTGGAGTAGTTATCCCTGGAGGAATTTAAGAAATGTTTAGATGGTATAGTGAGGGACATTGTTCAGTGGGAAATGTTGGGAATGGGTGGACAACTGTACTGGATGATCTTGGAAGACTTTTCCAACTTTGGTGTTTCTATGATTCTATGATCCTATAACTTAGATGTAGTTTCTGTGTATTTAGGAGCAATCAATAGATTTTTCTTCCATAGATTGGAATACTATCTTCTTGATATTGTAGAAACTTTTATTATCCATTCCCTTCTTTGGAATAGGATTTCTATAGATCTGCTTGCAAGTTTTGCTGTTGTTGTTTGTTTTTGAAAAGCTAATGAACAAATTAATCTTTATTTATCACCATCAAAACTTACGTGATTTTGAAGGTCTCTGTCATATCCACTGCATATTAATCTTTATGAAATTTAAAATATTATCTCTGTAGTTGTTACTAAGTTACCCTTCTGTGAAATCTATTAACCTGTTTTAATCCTTACTGTTTTTACTGAAGTAGAGATATAGACGGAATTCATGATGTTGTTGAGCCACATTTGTTTCCAGATTCTAAATAAAGTTTCTGTTTCATTCTGTATTGTTTTCTAATGATTTCTGGTATTAGATTGCAGAGGATGTTCCTGGTGGATATTTGGTAAAACTGTTCCAGAAGAGTGTTCTGGCATTGGAACAGGCTGTTCAGGGAAATGTTGAAGTCACCATCCCTGGAGATTTTTATGACACATGTAGATGTAACTCTTAGGGAATGACATGGTGATGATAGGTTGATAGTGTGACAACGTGATTTCTGTGCTCTTTTTCAACCTTAATGATTCTGTGATTCTATCTTCTATTTACTTTTTGACCACAATTGAACCCTGAGCTGACATTTTCATGAAACTTTATATTACAATCCCTAAATTTCACAACTGAAATGCAACAGCCATGGAATCACAGAATCATAGGCGTTGAAAGAGTCTTTAGAGCCTAACCTTAAGCCCAACTTCCCTGCTCACCAGACTTTCTACTTTTCTAAGTTGTGCAAGTAGGTATCCAGATATTTATAGAATCTTGAATATCTCAAAGAAGGAAACTCTACAACTTCATTGGGCAGCCTTTTCCAGTGCTCCATCATTCTCACAATAAAAAATTTCATCCCCATGTGTCATGGAGTTGACCAGATCAATCTATGTCCGTGACAGGGGCGACAGGCCTCTGCCCTCCCCTCCCACCCCAGTCCCACAAAAATGGGAAGGAAGGAAGGGAGGAAAAGAGCAGCGGCAACAATCTATGGAGGAAAACTTATTTTACTATAATATCGGAATACAAGATAACACAATATATACAATTTAATTGAAATTGAGATTAATAAATCAGACAAGATGAGAGAGAGAGTTCTCGGGACAGATTCAAACCTGAAAAGCTTGGAACGGCCAGGAAAACACCCTCCAGCACCCACTGCAAGGCAGCAAGAAGAGTGCCACTTTAATGACAAAAGAAGAATGACACTTTAATGCCCCGTACACTGCATGATGTTTTGATGTGGAATACTGAAACCCAAAATAAAAAACAAACAAACAAACAAACAAAAAACATAGAACCATGACATCATGCGAATATGGAACTTGCTGCATTCCATGTTCCACCCATTGCCCCTTGTTCTATTGCTTCTCGCCACAGAAAAGATTTATCTTTATCTTTGAAGAGTGGCATTTAAGAACCTACATTTAATGTACATTCAAACAATAAAATACTCTCTTTAACCTTTGTGAAAATCTGTGTGAAGAAACTTTCCACTGGTATAGAGCTTGAAAGGAGCCAGTGACACCTAAGGTTGTTCCACTGCACATGATAATATATATCTTGGGTAAGCCTAAATTCATATGGATCCTGAATTTTTTTAGCTGATGAACTTAATCATATCATTATCACACTGTCTAACAGGAAGGCTTTGAATTCAGTATAAGGAAGGGAATCCCCAGCTAATTTTAATAAATAAAAATAAAATAAAATAATTTAAAAATGAAAATGAAAATGAAGATAAAAATGAAAATTAAAATAAAAATAGAAACAATTCAAGAGATGACATAAAAATAAGTGTAATAATAGATAGCCAGAGGTAGAAAGCAAGGTATTAAGATCTCCTTCAGGTGTACAACTCCATATTTTCTTCAAATAAATTATCTAATTCACAAAGAAGAGGCTGAGTGATTGTGTATGTATTTCTTCCCCCTCTCACTGTTGGATATGAACTCTTGTATATATGCAAATAAATAATAAAGTAAGGAAAATTCACACATATAAACATACACACTTTCATAAATGTATATCAATCATGTATATCATCAAACAAGAAATAGATACTATAGACAAGGGGAGCTCTATCTAATTTGAAATAAAAAGAAAAACCCTTTCATCTCTAACACAGAAGTCCAATGATATGCATAACTATGTCTAATACATTTAAAACTAATCTCAGAAGGTGTTTTTTCATGGCTCTAGGTATACTATGGAGGTTTAAAACTCCTGCAGATAGGAAATTAACTGGAGCATATTTAGGACCTGAGATCAAAGAGTCTAGTGTATTAAAAAGAAGGAAAGTCTGAAGCAGTCTTCAGTTTTTGAATCATTGGTAGTTCTGTTTGTCCATTTAATCCAATGTAGGGAGACCGGTATGGAGAGATATAAATATAGCTATAGTTAGATATAAATGCATATATAAAAATATTTTGAGTTTTCCTGTAGATATGCTTGGAGAAAGAACACACTTGGATCAGATTCCTTAGTCATATTGCTTAATGGAGGTATTGAAAATATCCAATAAGTATAAAAGATGCTGCTTTTTTGGTTTGGTTTGGTTTGGTTTTTTCGTTTGTTCGTTTTTCCCTGAAATGCCATTGGTACATATTGATACTGTTGGAGAAAGAACCTGTATGTCAGAACTGACTAGATTCATGCGTCCTAGTATTACATCTCTCCTAACATAATGGAAAAGTCTTGATTCACAGAGTGAATCAAGAAGGAAATAAATTTTATCCACAAATGGAAACAGGTGTGGGTATGTTTCTAAGTAAGCCTTCTTCCCTGCAGTTTGACTCCACTCAGCACTTAGTAGATTTCAGTAGAAACTGGCATCAGAGTTGATGATTAAAATGGCTAAAATAGCATGAATATTGATTTTAGGTCAACATCATCAAAGCAAACCGAATTTTACAAAAACTGAGGACCCCCAAAATCAATAGTAAAGAACTCATGGGTGAAACTGTGGAGATGTGTGGATACAGCATCTGTAAATCTTCAAATTGCTTTTGAATGCTTGTCTAAAATACATTTTACTTACAAACATAGGTTAGATTCAATAAAGGCATAATAGGATAAAATGTTACAGCTTATAATGTACAGGAGGTCTGACTCACTTCTCTGTGAGTACTTCTCTGGCATTAATCTCTGAATACACGTATCTACGAAAAATTAATAATAGTAGGAAATATTACATAACTGATATCACTGATCATCCCATTTCTGTTGCAGATATCTTCTCAGCTTTGTACTTTCTTTGTAAAACAATTTCTCAAGATGGATTGTGAGTCGCTGTAGTCTTTTCTCCTACTTCTTTCAAGTGCATTCGTACTTGCCTTCTAATACTTTTCTGAGACTTTGATAGTTTTACCAGTGAGTTCAACATGTTCAAAGAAAAGACTGGGGATGAGAACTTTTAAAAAAAAATGTCCTCGATCAATTATGTTTCTGAAGTCATTTGAAATAAATGAAGTTTTATACCAGTACAAGAAATTGAAAAGATCAGTATATTGAGTGTGTACTTGTGGTAATAACTAAGATTCTTTAAATACATAAAATACATTCTTACTCATATTTCCTCTGATTTTTCTTCCGACTGACTTAGAAATTTTGAGATGATAAAGTCAGGTAGAGTTACCGAGTTGCAACAAATTTCTTACATACATGATACTCCAGACTATGAAATGAGGCACTGGACAAATAATACTTGAATAAGACATGGTCACATGATTAAAGAAATGTAAAGTTTCATTGCACATGACCATATCTCAATAGAATGTTAATGTTAGTAAGGTATATTTTGCTACTTCTTGTTTCATATATAATTATGTTTGTTTATGATTGTGTATGCAGAGATATATATACATATAAGATTTCTATGCATCTTCAAATGAATTCAAGTGGCAGAAAGAAGTGTACCTTCCAGACACTTAAAATCTAATCAACTTAGTTTTATAACTATTAAGTTCATTTAATAGTTCATGACTCCAAAAAGATGATCCAAAAATGATCCAAGATGATCCAGAAAGATCCTACAAACAAGTCATTTGTAGTCTGTATTAAAAACAAAACAAAACAAAAACTATTAGCAATGTGATTGCTTACTTTGCTTCTGGTTGTAAGGTGCATAAAGTTCTCACAACATGGTAAAATTATAATATGTATTCTTCCACTCCATAGCATATCGTTTTTACTTTTTCTGAATGCCATTGTCACAGTACTTTGGGCCTCCTTGGTACAAAATCTTATATCTAATTAAGACTACTGAACTGTGAAATAATAGCAACATGGACATTTACACATGGAAAATGAATAAATTTAAATACTCAGAATATCTCAGAATATCTCTGGAACTGGCAAATTTTCACATCTTGTACAAAATCAGCTCCAGCACTATTTCACTGCATTTGAAGAAAGCTCTTTTTTTTGAGAAGGAGACATTTCATAAAGTGTTCAGCCTGATTTCCTGCTCAGAACAATACACACAAAGACAGAAAAAACTTCAGAAATATGACCAGACGTTACAAACAGGAATCTACATAAGTCTTCACAATGCTTATCACTGTCAGCCATGTACATGAACCCAATTTTTTGTCATTACCTTGAGTGCCATGGAATTACAGGTAAAAAAAAGCACAGTGTTATGAAAATGACTAACTTAGTCAGTTGTCCAGCTCACAGCTAAAGGAGGCAGATAAAACTTGGTAAAACAACCTTGTATTAGACCAAATCGCTAAAGCAAACTAAGAGAGACAAAACAAAGGGCACATCAACATAATGTACATATTGTGAAGATTCTTGAAGGTCAGAGCATGCTCTTTTATTTCTTAGTGACATATAATGCCAATATTTGTCAGACCTTGATGAAGACCAAAGCTCAGGCAGAAAAAAAATGCACTGCATGACATTTGTTCTCAGACTTCTTGCTTGCAGCAGTCTTTATTGTAGACCCTGGCTATGAACAGAATTTACAGCTAAAATGGAGAATAAAGAGTTTGAGTCTGACACTATAAAGCAGAGAGCAGGTTTCCTACTGTTGTAGGATGATGAACTGCAGACCTGAATAACTCAATGAGAAGAAATAATGTTTTACATAAACACCAAAATAAATGGTAGGCCTGGTTTAAATACATTTAGTCTTAATATCAAATAGAAACTAAATTTCAAGATTATAGAAGTTATTTGAATTTCATATTGATGGAATGTAGTGAGAAAATCAATTAATTGTATTTTACCTGATTGTCTAAATGTATTAGACTGCTCAAATCTCTTTATCTGCAAATCTTCAGGATGAAGGTCCCTATGTAGACACTGATATATTCAAACATTAAATATTTGAATAATGTGGGAGAGTGTTTCCTTCCTTCCTTCCTTCCTTCCTTCCTTCCTTCCTTCCTTCCTTCCTTCCTTCCTTCCTTCCTTCCACCCTTCCTTCCACCCTTCCTTCCACAATTCCTTCCTTCCTTCCACCCTTCCACCCTTCCACCCTTCCACCCTTCCACCCTTCCACCCTTCCACCCTTCCACTCTTCCTTCCACCCTTCCACCCTTCCTTCCACCCTTCCTTCCTCCCTTCCTCCCTTCCTCCCTTCCTCCTTCCCTCCCTCCCTGACTCCCTCCCTTCACCCGCTCCCTCCCTCCTCCCTTCCTTCACTCCCTCCCTCCCTCCTTCCCTCCCTCCCTCCCTCTCCTCCTCCTTCCCTCCCTCAGTCCCTCCCTCTCTGCCTCCCTCCCTACCACACTCACTTCTTTGAACTAAGAATAACCTAAACTACTCTTAGATACATAAACATATCTGATTCTCTCAAGAGCCAAATATTTTTGTAAATTGTGAGTGCATGAGCATACTTGAGGCTTATAAGTGTCTCATTAGAAAATCATCTTATTTCAGAAAGCTTGGCTCCTTTTTCATTATTTTTGTGACTGTGGATCCATTCTGTAAAACAATATCATTTCTAATCCTTTTCCTCCTCCTCTTCCTCCTCATCTTCCTCTTCTCTTCCTTTTTTCCCTTTGTCTTTCTCAGCTCTACTAAGGAAAGAAATTGTGAAATGAGATAACATGAGGTAGGAAAAAATAATAATAAATTTTAAAAAATAAAATAAAACAAGACAAAATTAAAAACATTTCTCCCCTGTCTGGCAGAGGGACCATATGGAGGCTTTGTTCTATTGAAGAAAAACAGAAAACTTTCTAGAGCATTAAACAAGCGTATACTTTGAACCACATACTTTATCTCCTGTGAATGGAAAAAGGGAAATATCACTTCCATTTTTAAAGAAATGTAGGAAAGAAGACCTGGAGTATTACAGACTGAAGACCTCATCTCTATGTCTGGGAAGATTGTGGAACAAATCCTCTTAGAAGTGTGTTAAAGCTTATGAAAGGTGAGGATGACTAGGTGACAGTGTTGGTAGACAAAGGAAAGGGAAATTTTGTCATCTGCATGGAATTCTTCTGTGACAAAATTTAATCTCTAAACTGGAAAGATATGGATTTGAAGTGTGTACTATTTAGTAGATAAATAATTGGGTGTGGTCAGTGTTTCTATGTAAATTTGGAGGCTGGTAGAAAGTTGCGTTAACTCAGGTATCCATCTTGGGACTGGTTCTCTTGGATGGCTTTATGAAAGGCTGGATGTTGTGTTGAGGGACATGGTTTAGTAGGAGCTATTGGGAACAGGTGAACGGTTGGACCGGGTGATCTTTTAGGTCTTTTCCAACCTTGGTGATTCTATGATTCTATGATTCTATGAATGACATAAACAGTGCGTTTGAGTGCAGCCTCACCAAGTTTCCAGATGGCACTAAGCTGAGTGTTACAGTTCATACAACAGGTGGAAGACATGACATCCCTTGTCTGAAAATGTGAGCCAAATTCATTTTTAAAAATGCTACATCTGAGTCAAGACAATCCCAAACATGAGTACAGACTAAGAGCATCCCTAAAGATCAGGATTTTGGTATTCTGGTGCCTGAAAGGCTTGACATGACCCATCAGAGTGTGATTGCAGGCTGGAAAGCCAATAGCATCCTGGGCTGCATCAAAGGGCAAGTGGCTAGCAGGGAGAGAGAGGTGATTGTCTTCCTCTTTTCTTTTCTAGTAAGACCTCATTTGGAGTACAGTTTCCAGGTTTGAGACACCCAGAACAAGAAAGGTATGGAGCTGCTGGAATGAACCCAGAGTAAACCATAGAGATGGTCAAAGGGCTAGTGTGTCTCTCCTGTGAAGAAAGGCTAAGGAAGCTGGGCTTGTTTATCTTCAGGGTGCTGGGCTTCTTTTCATCAGGGTGCTGCAGTTGGGTCAGGGTAATCCCAGGTATTTATACAAACTGGGGGAAGATTTCTTTCAGACCAGCCCTGCGGAGAAGGACTTGGGGGTCCCGGTAGACGAGAAGCTGGACATGAGCCAGCAGTGTGAGCTCACAGCCCGGAAGGCCAACTGTGTTCTGGGCTGCATTAAAAAAGGGGTGGCCAGCAGGGAGAGGGAGGTGATTGTCCCCCTCTACTCAACTCTTGTGAGGCCCCATCTGGAGTACTGCGTCCAAGACTGGGGCCTCCAGTACGGGAAGGACATAGAGCACTTAGAGCAGGTCCAGAGGTGGGCCATTAAAATGATCAGAGGCCTGGAGCACCTCTCATATGAGGAAAGGTTGAAGAAAGTGCGCTTGTTTAGCTTGGAGAAGAAGACTCCGGGGAGACCTCATTATGGTCTTCCAGTACTTGAAGCAAGCATACAAACAGGAGGGGGAATGGCTGTTTACAAGGGTGGATAGCTATAGGACAAGGGGGAATGGTTTTAAACTGAGATGGGGAGATTTAGGTTAGACGTTAGGAGGAAGTTTTTCACCCAGAGGGTGGTGACACACTGGAACAGGTTGCCCAAGAAGGTTGTGGACGTTCCATCCCTGGAGGCATTCAAAGCCAGGCTGGATGTGGCTCTGGGCAGCTTGGTCTAGTGGTTGGTGATTCTGCACATAGAACTTGATGATCATTGTGGTCCTTTTCAACCCAGCCCGTTCTATGATTCTGTGATCTTCAGGAGGCTCAAGGGAGACCTCCTTGTAGCCTTCCAGTGTTTGAAGGAAGATGAAGACTACTTTTTTTTAATTATTTTTTTTTTTTAATGGACAGATACTTACAAGGGGGGATTAATCTGAACTGAAAGAATACAGATTTAGAATAGATATTGGGAGTAAATTTCTTACTTAGAGGGTGATAAGGCCCTGGCACATTCTACACAAAGAAGTTGTGAATGTCCCATTCCTGGAGGTGTTCAAGGCCACAGAGGGTCACAAGACCACAGCTGCCCTGGGCAGCCTGATCAGGTCAATAGCATCCCATGGCAAAGAGGTCAGAACTAAATGATATTTAAGATCCCATTCTACTGCATAATGTTTACTTTTTTCAATGCAAAGATGAATCTCTATACCATTTAGCCAAAATTATGACAAACATTATCTCAGTTACAAAATTAATGCATTATTTTTCTTGAAAATAGATACTTAGGTGCAAATTGATAAAGATTTTATTTTACTTACTTTTTACTGTAGAAGAGCTGTAGCATGTAGAAGGCCATGGAGGGTTACCTCAAAGATAGTGGATATGGGAGAGTTGGATGTTAATAAATTTTTCAAATCTAGCAGGAAGTTTTGACAAGTTCAATTCACAGACTGACACCTAAATCTACTATTTTAGATCTTCCATGGTGATAGATAGGGAATACTTTTCTTGATTGTAAGAACTATTATCAAAAATAAAAAGCAGATATAAATGACTTTATTTGCCCTTCTAGGGTCATTCATGAAAAACGTTCTGCATGTATGTCAGTATTATTTCTGTTTTTGGATAGATGTCCACTAGTAACTGTCAGACCCTGATTTCCTAACTTTAAATTTCACAACACAATATTCTCTAACTCTGGATGTGGAGAGTAATTTGAAAACTGTAATGAAAACAGTTGGTCTAAAAAGAGATGAAAATGTACTAATTTACTTAGGAATGAAAAAATAAAGAACCTCTTCAGCTTTTCAAAAAATAAATGAATCCACAGAATTAAAGGTAGCGCAGTGTACATTTAAAACCATATGTATTAACCTTTTAAGCCAAAAAGCAACAAACCCTACCTGAAAGTGTCAGACACACCTTGGTATCAAAAGATGAGATTTGGATAGATTTTTCCAGCTCCCTGTCTTTTCATGTTTTCAGCATTCATGTTGCTTGGGTCCACAATTTAGATTTTGTTGTGAAATAGAAGAACAAGACATTCACAAATGCCATTTAACTTGTCTATTGTGTATGGCAGATAGTTTTAATCATGACTGGTTAATTAAACCATGTCTACCTCTTATCTTCAGACTCAGCTTTGGTAAGCGCGTTAAAATGACTCTAATAGTCGGGCAGGCATGTGGCATGTGTGATGGTGATGGTAAATTTTCCAGGTTAATCTCATTTCATCATACGCCACGATCAGCATTTTAACATTTCAGTTCAAAAATGACTTGCAAGCATGGTACCTTGTAACTGACTGGTGTCACTCTGAGATGTATTGTTTGCCCCTTGCATTCTCTGCCTAGAATTAAAATTTTCCTTTCAACCTTTGAAGCCAAGAAGAATCGTTCATTACCTTTCAGATGCCACACCAGTTTAATCACATTGATAGAGGGCTATGCAATCAAAGTGACAGTTCAATGATGATTTGCATCATCCCTGACTCATTACTTTGTGAAGAATTTGGCACGCCAATCAATGGAAAATGATGTGCAGTCCCTTGAAAAATGACAGTAATCCATTTTCCACCAATTGGCAAGAGAAGTCCTTGACAGACTAACAAGTTACTGCCAAAGCCAAATTTTATTTGGCATGTTTCTCACTTTGCTGCCATTTTGCTAATCCTGAGGGTATTTATCTAAGGAATAACTTGTATTTTTCTTTAATGTTAAAGGTCTCATAATCTTCAAGATTTAGTCTTGTTTTCCAGGAAAGCCCCCTGGAATGTACAGATGTCCTTGTAGCCATGTTGAATTCTGCCACCATATCATATACTTTCAAATTAATATCCTCTGTTGAAAACATCTTGATGAAGTTTATGTGTTTCTACACTGATAATGATGTTCAAAATAATTTTTGTCTAGCTCCCTGGGCAATGACACTTTCTGCTGAAAGATTTGCACTACTGCTTGGCACTTCCTTAGGGTTATACTGAATGGAGCTTTCTCTGCACATCTGCACTGTGAACTCCACTGTTTTGACCAAACATGAGTCTACATCATTCAGCAAAGTTCTTTATTACAAGTGATAAATCTGAATTAAGTAGGAGCTTTCAGCTTTCAGATTTAAGAGAAAACAAAACAGTACTATCTTTTTGCCATGTAGAAAATTAAGAATGTCTCACTAAATTCTCAGCCTTAGTGTGAGCACTGTGTTGGACCTTGATGTGTGTGTACCCTTGCTCAGGGCATTTATGACTTTGAAAATTCAGCAAGTTTTTCAATATTTAATCAACTCCCTTCAAAATCATAGTTTGGTTTTGTACAGAGAATGTGTAGTGATGGTGTTGGTTACAGTTAAAAGGAAAATCATGATGACTATGCAAGAAAAGGAATGTAACCATAATTTTGATTTGACGGAGATTTTGTTGTTACAATAATAGTAAAATACATATTAAACTTAAAATATTATTAAACAGATGTGATTGGGTATCTAGCCACTTTATGTGAGGCTCTCATAAGAACAGAGAACGTGAGGCTGTATATGTAATTTAGTTTGAAATAATCACCTCCATATCCCAAATGAGGATGCCATAGAAGAAGTTGAAAAATGAGGATGGTTTCTAATATTAGTAGTAGAATGAGATTAATACCTTCTGAAAATGCCAGTTTTGGTCTGTTGCCTTCAGAGACATCTAAAGTGATCAGGTTAACCTATGATTCAATTACTGTTTTTTAAAGTTTTCCCTACAGTTGTCTTAAGTATATGTTCCCATTTCTGTATCAGAACTTCAGTCTAGGTCATGAAAATACTGATGAAGCTATATTGGCTAAGAAGATAATCTAACTAACAGATAGTTATTTTG
>NW_024884922.1:4211768-4212751 GCF_019232065.1 Centrocercus urophasianus | reverse complement strand
ACCTTTTTTTTTTTTTCTTCAGATGGATTTATGTGTATTTATAGATTCTTAGCTCAAGAAATAGTCAAGGTAGCATAATTAATAGGGTAATTCATTGTTGTATTGGAGCAGAAAAAATTGGTAATAGAATGGTGCATCTGGAAACAATGCTGAATTGAAAATTATGCTTAGATAAGATACCTAAGTTTACCTTGTGAGATTAATTTCACTCATAATTCCTTTCTTTCATCTTTTTTATTTCTTTTAGTATCAATACGGATAGTGTTTATTTATGCATCTGTTAAACCAAAAATGGAAAACAATATTCCGCCATTTATATGGGAAAATGATATAATAAAATCTATTACTGAGAAAACAATTTGTTTATATACATATGCATTCACCAAAGAGAACTACACACACTCTAAATGTGATATTTATTAACAACACCGATTGATTGTTAAAGCAGTGCTATTTCCTACTTATATTCACTTGCTGTCATTGGATCACAAGTATTTTTTCGAGATGTAGCATTTTTAGGATGTTGCTCTGCTGTGATGATTTTAAAATAAATACTTCCAGACAGTTTTACAAAACCTATGAGTAAGGCAAAAAAACCATCCTTTTCTCAGTTGTAGACAGTTATTGCCACATCCCAACATAAATAATAGAAAATAGTCTGAGTTTTGGGTTTTAGACTTGATAAACACATCAACAAATACTGTGGGGAACATCTGCAAAAAAATATTTAAAAAAAACCTGGGAAAAAAAAAGCATTAAAAATGTTTTTTAAAAACTGAGCATTTAAAAACAGGGTAAAAAAGGAACATTTTCAAGCTCTCTATTTTCACACCAAACATGGATTCTTGATCAAAAAATTTTGTCAAACCTTTTAGAAAGAAGCTGTGTAGCATTTTAATAAGCCTCCCTGGTTTTTTGGTGTTTTTGTTTTCTTTGTTTGTATTGTTGGTGGTTTTTTGTTTTTTTTTTTTTTTTTTTTTGTT
>NW_024884922.1:4178939-4211668 GCF_019232065.1 Centrocercus urophasianus | reverse complement strand
TTTTTTTTTTTTTTTTTTTTTTTTTTTGTTACTTTTTTGTTTTGTTTTGTTATGTTTTTTGTAGGTTTTTTTTTTTGTTTTGTTTTTGTTTTCCAAAGTTGGTTGCTGAATCCTATTCTCAGAGGTATATCAGACCCAACCATGTGTGACACAGTTATGAAAATGCACATACAATTCTAATGTTGACAGTTCTGTTTCAAGAACCTGCTTTGCCCTGAATTTCCATTTCCTACATTCCAGTGTTACAGCGAATTTAAGACACTTAAGTTCTCATATATTTTTTCCCTTTCTTCACAAAAAATATCTTGAAGACAGCTTCTATTTCCTTGTTAAAAAAGTTGAAAATATCTTCAGGGCAGAAAGCTGTTTCTTACTCAGCTCTTCATATGAATTTATTCAGATATATAGTGCCATTTTGGAAGGGTTTGACTCATCTATTATTGGAGATAAATAATTTTGCAAGGAGCTTATAGTATAAACAAGCCAGATACATAAAAGAAAAGAAAATGTTTTCCCTTCATAATAAGTGGGAGATTGAGGAAAAGGCTCCTTGCCTAAGGAAATTTATCTCAGTGCTGAATTTGAACCTTTTAACCAGGATCCTGATTCAACATCTCCAGCTCAAAAATGTCATCTTGTGTGCAAAGTCTGCAATCCGAGATTTGGTGGAGAGTTCAAGTTTAATTTTTGTAAAGCAAAGAGAAGCACTCTATTCTACTCAGTCTATCAGCCATCACAAATCAAAGAGTCACGAACTGCAGGGGTTGGTAGGAGCCTCACTGATCACTGAGTTCAACCCTTTCTAAAGTAGGTACCCTGCAACAGGTTGCAAAAGTAGGCATTCAGACATTCACTGAATGAATATGCATTTCAGGGAAATTGTAGGAAATTCCTATTCTTTGCAGGGAAGTTGGACTAGATAACCTTTAAAGATCCTTTATAAGTCTAAAGATTCTGTGATTCCATGATTCTGTGCATGTTTATTACTAGAGCATCATAGAAGACCTATGAATACATAGATATGCCTGAAAGCAGAAAAGAAAAAAAAAAAAAAATTCTTGATTTTTTGTTTGCGTAGTCCAAGATATACTCTGAGATTTATCCTCTGCCTGCCATTTGTGGTTACATTTGCAAGTTCTCATCTTTTTTCAAGGTCTGAAATATAAAGGAACAGGCAGCAATGGTGAAGTCTTTGGTAAGAAATAAGTAGTTTTGTTATAAAGTGCTTAATAGATATAGCCAGAATATTTTTGCATTACCTTTGTTTCTCCCCTGTAAAAGGGTGCTGACAACAAGAATTCTCTTAATCCAGTACTTCAGAATTCTACTGTTTGTGCAGTAATGGCTCATTTTATACAAAGGAAAATAAATGATGAGAAAAGGTCGTAAATCAATGGGGTACTTCTGCTGCTGTCTATCTCAGGGACACTGCAGAACAGCAATGTTAACAGAATGTGGATGAAAGCACAGAATATTTGCCACTGACAGTTCACATTTTCCATCATCAGCTTGAGAAATATTTAGAGTGTAGTGCAATGTCAGCATAATTATTTGATGTTTTTATTTCTTATTCATTTGCACAAATGTGGTGCTGTTTATGTAAGGATTGAATGGGATTTCAGTACTTCCACTGTTTTAAAACAACATCCGATTTATTTTTCTTTTCTACTAGAGAGAAGAAAGTCTTATAGTGGAGTTGGCCTCCCAGATAAGGTAGAACTGAAATATTCCTAGATTATAAGTGAAACACAAAATGTATTGCCTATTGTTAGAGCTGTATAGGTGGGGATCTATACTTCTCTCATTATGAATCTCTTCATCTACTTCTGTAGTTCCTCCTCACAGAAGGAAATACAGAATTTAGTTTATTCAGAAGATGTACTACAATGATCAGCAGTGAATGAACGTCACCGCATATTCTTACTTCATCTGGAGCCAATTCCAGTAACAAACAGAAAGACATGATTAAGTTATCTATATGTTTTTCATTCATCTGAGTTTATGTTTTGATAATTTGGATTGCAGCAACAAAAATAATGCTGTTAAAAAGTTTCAACTTATCAATGTAAAAATGTTTAAAAAAATACTGATAATTATAATGTCTGAAAAACAGAGAACAGTATGACCTCCTTGACTGATAGGAAAAGCAAGTGGAAATTATGTCTTTTTTTTTCCTCTTTTTTTTTCTTTTTTTCTTTTTTTCTTTTTTTCCTTTTTGTCTTTGAAATAGTGATTTCATGGCCCTCCAGCCTCTGGGGCGGTCAGTATTTTGGATGTCTTACAAAGTGAACTACTTCAGCATTACAAATAGACACCTGACTGGATGTAAATGCCAGCCTTACATTTTTTTCCATCATTCCAATGCAGTTTTTTTAAAAAACACTTTGTCAGCATATTTCTGTATTCTAGCATCACATGTGTTGTCTGCTCCAAGTTGTGCAAGTTGGAAAGGTGCAGACAGAAAAGGAAGCAGGGATGCCCATGATTGAAGATACTATAGGCTGAGCAGGGTCAAGCACATATAGAGACATTCACCATGTATGTACAGAGTAACAGAAGCTGAAATGCTGGGACAGAACAACTGTAGTGGCAGTGTAATCAAGATATGGAGAAGATGAACAAAGATTTATGCATCCTTGTCCTGTTTGTTTCTTTGTTTGTTTGTTTTTAAGTATGCCAGTCTTACAGATCTACGTCTTAGCATAAGGGACATGTATCCTGATGTGCAAAACATTTCAAAATTATCACTATGTTCTTGCCACGTTTTCTATCTAGTTAGGATAAACAGTCAAATCCTGGACTTCATTTTACAATTTTTTTTGTCTGGAAATTTTTAAAAATGTTCCATTCTTCACAAAGGTCTGTGTGAGAAAAATATTTAAAAGGTGCTGATTTCAGAGGGCAAAATCAGATAATCTAAACAGTGTTATAGAAACTCCTGGCATACAAAAGCATAATTATGGGTATGATATTGAAATAGACTGTTGTCTTCAGAAATACTTGGGTGCTCCAAGGAAACTGAGGCTGTAAAACAGGATATATTGTTAACATGACTTTGCTTTAGATTCAAAGTAAATTCCCTTTTGTTCTGTCATTGTTATAGATTTCATTCGGTAAAATCAGTCATGCGGTTATTGGTAGGTGAAGATGAAAACTATGATTAAAAATGGAGGATTAAAATAAGAAAATAAAAATTTAGAATCAAAGTAATAATAAAATAATGAAAAGAATAAACTGACTAAATAAAAGCCAACCAGAAGCAGAAAGTTAAAATGTAATAAGAATTAAAGGAAAAAAAAAAAAAAGCTTATTCTGGTATTTATTCTATCACTTGAACACTAACATGGTCTTTGAACTAAAGCATGTAGTTGCATGAGACTGAATCCACCCTTATTGTGACTCCACTAACATTCAGTGTTACATTGTACTGGCTTTGACAGGAATATACACATCTACCAGAGGCAGGAATACAAATTCTGTAATGGGCCAAATCAAGTTAACAGCTCTTTTTCATTAGCTGGTACTAGGTCTAAGCATGAGCAATTTTAGGCCTCAGAGAAACCTGGAATGAATCAGTCACTTTGCTCTTGTGGAAGTCAGAAATTGTAGAATGATTAAGTAGTACATTACATAGAAAAATGGTGGCAAAGCTGTGAACTGATCCTGACTCTTGCTACTTGTCATATGCCTTCTTAAGCACAGGACAACCTACTTGCTTTCTTGATTCCCAGGATGGTATTATGGGTGAATTGGCAACTTATAGCTGTCTTGGCCACAGTGACCATGAAGTAGCTGAATTTAAAATTTCTGGTGACAGAAAAACTGCACCAAAACCTCAACCCTGGATACAGGGAGAACAGATTTCAGGCTACTCAGTGAATTAATTAGTAAAGTCCCCTGAGAAACTGTTCTTGAAGGCATTGGGTTCCATCAGTTCTGGACAAGTACCCTCTTAAGAGCAGAGAATCAAGCAATTCCAAAATATCAGAAGCCAAGCAAGAGAAACAGAAGACTGGCTTGGCTGAATAGGGGTCTTTTTTTAGAGCTTTGTCAGAAAAAGAATGGCTGGAAGAAGAACGGCCAGAAGAAGCAAAGTCAGGTTATTTGGGAATACTAGAGGGATGCTTTTTGCTGTAGAGAAAAAGATTTGTGCTGCTAAAGCTCATTTGGAGTTGAAGCTGGCCAATATAATAAAATTAAAAAAAAAAAAAAAGGTTTTTTTAAAATATGTTAGTAATAAAAGAAGGAGCAAAGATGATATTGGTCTGTTGCTTGATGGGAGAGGTCACCTTACAATCCATGTCATAAGTACATCAAAAACAATGCCTTTGTGTTTGTCTTCAATACCTGTGAAGGGCTCTGGAAGCTGGCAAAACTTGTTCTATTTTCCAAGAAGAACAAGAAAGAAGATCCTGCTTATTATAGGCCTGTCACTCTCAGTTCAGTGCCTGATAAAATTATGGAGAAAATTTTGCTTGAAGTTATTGAAAAACACCTGAAGGACAATGCAGTCATTGTTCAACAAGAGTTCACAAAGGAAAGGTTCTGCTTAACTTACCTAATTTCCATTTAGAACCATAGAATTATAGAATCCTTAGAATTGGAAGGGACCTCTGAAGGCCATCTAGTCCACCTCTCCTGAAACAAACAGGGACACTACAGCTAGACCAGCTTATCCAGCCTATCCTTGAAAGTCTCCAGGAATGGGGTGCACATCACATCCCTGAGCAACCTGTTTCAGTCCCTCACCATTCTCACTGTTAAAGATTTTTTCCTTTAATCTAACCTAAATCTACCCTCTTTGAGCTTGAAACCATTTTTCCTTGTTCTATCAATACAGACCCTGCTACAGCGTCTGTGCCCTTCTTTCCTGCAGCTCCCCTTTAGATACTGAAAGATTGCTATTATGTCACCTTGCAACCTTCTCTTCTCCAGGCTGAACAGCCCCAGTTCTTGCAGTCTCTCCTTGTAGAAGAGGTGTTCCATTCCATGAATATTTTTGTGGCCTTTCTCTGGATGTACTCCAACAGGTCCACGTCTCTCTTGTACTGAGGACTCCACATCTGGATGCAATATTCTAGGTGAGGCCTCAGCAGCGCAGAGTATAGGGACAAGATCACCTCCCACACATCTTTTGATGCAGACCAGGATACAATTGCCTTTCTGGGCTGTGAGAGCAAATTGCTGGTTGATGTTCAGCTTCCCAATTTCTCTAATGATAAGGTCAACCAAATATCTAGTTGACCAAGGGAAGTCAGTTGATTTATCTTTTTATATTCCATTAAAGCTTTCCATGTTCTTTCTCTTAGTATTCTTCTGGAAAAAATGTCTAGCATACAGCTATTATATGGCATAATCTGATGGATGAGTACTTAGCTGATGGGTTGCACCCAAAGGGTTATGGTAAGTGGCATTAAATTAATTTGGAGGCTGATCTCTAGTGAAGTTCTCCAGGGCTCCATTTTAGGGTCTGTTCTCTTCAGTGTTTTCATAAATGACTTTGATGTAGGACTGGAAGGCTTTCTGAGCAAGTTTGCTGACAATAATAGAGACGAGCTGTTGACTCTGTCAAGAATATGTTGCAGAGAGCTCTGGACAAATTTGAGATCTGGACAACTGGTAGTTGTATGAAGTTTAATAAAAGCAAATGGCTGATTCTGCACTAGGGAAAGGGGAGTCCTGGTTTTATATACAGGCTGGAAGATATGTTGGAGAGCAATGCCACTGGGAGGGACTTGGGAGGTCTTGGTCAACAGTCAACTGAAAACAAGTTGGCAGTGCCCAAGGCCAACAGTATCTTGGGGTGCCTTAAGCCAGGCAGATGAGGGAAGTGACTATTCTCCTCCACCTTGCTCTGGAGCAGTCTCATCCAAAGTAATATGCAGTTTGGAGCATTCCACTATAAAAAGGACATAAAATTCTTACAGAGTGTCCAAAGGAGAGCTACAAAGTTGGTGAAGAGTCTAGAGCGGAAGATGTATAAAGAATCAAGTACAAAAAATCAAATCCCTTAATTCGTTTAGTCTAGAAAAGAGGAGACTGAGGGAAGACTTCATTGAAGCCTACGGCTTCTTCATGAGGGGAATGAAGGGGAAGGCACTGATCTCTTCTCTCTGGTGATCAGTGATAGAACCAAAAGGAATGGCAAATGTTGTGACAGGAGTGGTTCAGGTTGGATATCAGGAAAAAGTTCTTCACTGACTGGCCTTGACTGACCACTGGAACAAACTCCTTAGAAAAGTGATCACAGAATCAAACTTGCTGGAATTCAAGAAATGCTTGGACATAGCTCTCAGGCATAGGATTTGATATTTGGATGGTCCTGTGCAGATCCAGAAGCTAAACTCAATGGTCATTATGGGACCCTTTGAACTTGAGATATTCTTTTTTTTTTTTTTTTTCCTATTTCTCCCATTCTGTTTACCTTAGCTATTCAGTTCACTTTGCTGGCAGTACTGGAACTGTCTTCAGTGTGTTTGTACAATGTATGACACAAAATGCTCTCTCAAAGTATGCTTTATAGATGCAGTGCAAACTATGCTAATAATATTAATAATATTGCCAGTAACTGACTGAAAAGCAGTGGTGTAAATATTTGCTTTAGGAACAGTGTCAGTATGTTACAGACGGAGTTGAGCATTTGGAAAAGGCAGATCAGATTACTGAGTGGCGATTTTAGAAGCAAGGAAATTTGTTCCCCCCCAGATCTTGTTCATGGCAAACCAAAAGTAGTTGGTAAATATCCTGTGAGTTCACTGAATGGTACTTTCTGTAAATGTATACTTTCTTTCCAAATCTGAGATTTACTACTAATTCTCCTTAAGGTTGAGGTCATCATTTTTTGGTGTGTCAGTTCCCCTGCCTATAAATGATAAACCATGCTCTCCACATGGAGATGAAAGAAAATTAGTTGCTATTGAGTGTTTCACAAATGACTGCATGAGTGTGGTCTGATTAGTACAAAATTTTATTAACAGGAAAAAAAAAATCAACTTTTAATTTACCATCAAAGTAGACCAATCTCATTAAATCGCATTCAATTACTTCTTGATGGGTAACGCTCCTTTTCTCTGTCCCCGTCTTTGGATCCTCATCCTTCTCATATCAGAATGCTCTCTCATTTCCTTACTGTGGAGCTTTAAAAATAAGCTGGGGAGTCATAAAAACTATCCTTCTCCACAGATTAAATAGGCAGCCTAATAGGAAACAATTATCTTTAACAGTGAAAAGATCTAATAACATTTGGGACATTAATATTTTTCTCAAAGAGATGCACCATGCCATTGCACAGTTCTGTGCGAGCTGGTGAACCTGAGTGCTCTTGGTAACAGTTTTGCACTCACTTTTCACCGTCAAAGATCAGAAATCATCTTGTAGTACAAATTTTTTGAAAGTAAAGCCAGCAATAGAAACAGGAGAGGTTTACTTACTACCCTCTGTTGTTCTAATGTATCTTAGTTTCCATGATACACTCTTAATAAAACAAAAGGGAACCTTCCAATAAAAATATCTCCCCATTTTATAATGTAAAATACAAGCAATTTTATCAGCATTAACACTGATTGGCTTCCATTAGCCTCTTGCCTTCTAATAAAATTTATGATACCTTTCAGAAGCTCAATTTGATAGAAAGTGAAGTGATTACACCCTGCTTAGATATCTCTCCAGCATCTATTCCAACAATAATGCGGTAATTTTATGCATGAAATAGCACAATTGGCATAAATAGTTATAATACTGAGTGCTGTCTAAGGAACCTGGCTGGTGGAAAATTAGAAAGAGCTTCACACTTTTGAAACAGGTAATTAGGATTTCTTTCCATGCTCATAGGAGGCAGACTGGAGTTTCATTTTATATTTCATGTTTCATTAAAATATATGTGTTAAAAATAAATGTTGAATTTAAAGCTGTATGCATTATGAAAATTAAAGGTACAGCACTACTCTGGAAAGCAGTGTAAAATAGGCCTTTTAAACTTGTAATTTTGCCTCTGCCAAGGGTTTAAACACTTTCTGATGGGTAAATCAGGCTTCTACTGTTTTCAGAGCATTTAACTTAGAAAAAGCTTCATATGACTGTGATCAGCAAGATGAAGTGTAGAGCTGTGCCTCCCAACCAAGTCTGGATTTGAATTTGTGTCTGCTCAGAAGAGTGGTTGATTACTGATACAGGAGGTACTTCCAAAACAGTGTTGCCAGGATACGTCTCCCTGACATAGGTCCTATTTAACATCTTATCAGGAACCATTTATAATTTTCTTCACTTCTGACCTCAACCAGCAGTGCCTCCATATTTTTGAGTTGTTTCCATCGATGGTCTTATTTAGCTCTCAATTCAAGAAGAGATCTTAGTCTTGCTGTGTCAAAACCTATCCATTCATTTTGGTTAAGAAAGAAATATATTTATATCCTAGCAAGTGGCTGTTAAGGAGTAAACAGAAAATATTTCACAAATTTTAAAATAGCACAGATCACTGAAGTTAAGTAGCACAGCTTCAAAAACTGCTTCTTATGGAAATTTTACTTTGCAGTCTAAAGATTTCTTTATTTCAATATCTTAAACAACATCTTAAACTAAAGGGATTTGCAAGACAGCGTGGTTTAAAAAAGTCAAAAAGACACTTTCAGACAAATTAATTTGTGAATTGGGCTTGACATTTCATAATGGAATATGGCTATACTATTGCTTTCCATAAAGAACAAGAAAGCAAACAACAAAAATGAAAGACTAAACCAAATAATCCTCAAAGTCATTGAGGATGAAGACAAATGTGAATACTTCTGCTATCATATGTGAAATATATATTGACAATTTTGACTTGAAAATTCTGTTTTTTTCTTTGTTTGGTTTTTGTTTGCTTGTTTGTTTTTAAATTACATTATCTCTAGAATTTGATTATTTCAAAATCTTTATATGTGATTGTATTTTATTTTTTATCTGTCTGCCCTGTTCCTCTTTTGTGGGATTATGTCTAACTATAATCTCACTGAGAAAAAAGCAAGCTGGGAATGACTGGGTCTCAGAAGCCCTGAAGAATAAGGAACAATTCATCATGCTCAAGAGTTCCGTTGTTGTGAGGGTGGAAGACAGATTTCATGTTTCTTAGCTTTATTTTTTTTTTTTTTTTTTTTTTTTTTAATGTGTGTCTTGCAAAGTACGCTTTTTTATTCAGAAAATTTTCAGTAAGAAAGTAAAAGAAACACCTTTTATGTAAAAGATAAGGAGAAAATGTTTCCTAAAGAAACTGTCAGTGGTGGAGTACTTCATTATCATCTTCATTTCTGCAATCCAAATCTAAAAAATTCTACTGAAATTAAGTTGTATGAAATAGAAGTCAATTACTTAAAATCAAGGATAGAACCACTTCAGATCCATTGAATAGGGAATAGCTCTCCTGCTAGCATCTGCGACCAAGAAGACACCTAAATTTTCTTGGTCAGTAGAATTTGAAAGATGTTTTAAATATAAAATAATAATATTATTAAACTACAAAGAAAAGCAGATTTTTTGTCTCTTTTTTTATGCACATATATGACCATGGACAGGTAAATAAATGATATAGTCAGAACCTCCTGATTTTGACAAAAAAGGCAACATTTCATAACATTGGACTAAAATCCTCTCAGAAATAATACATTTCTCTTTCAATGCCTTGAATTTCAAAAATTGATTGCTATTTTTCTCTCATTATCTTTAAGGTCCACATGGAGATTGGGGAAGATAAGAACTTGAATGTTAATATGAACAGAAAAAATAGATGAACAATCTGTGTAAGATAGCCAACCTTAAAATAATAAAAAGGAAAAGAATAAAATGCTCTTCACCTGTATTTCATATATGGAGCAATAAAGAGCAGGAGCTGTTTTTTTCTTTCACAGTCAGATAAGATGTCAAAAATTGTCGTCATTTATTAATGAATGAATAGTACTGCATTTTTCAAATTGCCTTCTCTTCAAATCTCTTCATTTTCTTGGCTGTTATTATATTATTATTACTTTTATGTTTATCTCTCTGTCACAGATGCTTCAGCACTAATTTCATCAGTTCTTGGTTTCAGGGAACAGCTTGATGTACTGGTGCCTGGCATGGAACAGCTGTGCTTTGGTCTTTGCAGCTTGACTTACCAGGAGAAAAGGGTTTCTCAATATATTGCAGGTTGTACTCCAGACACTCACACTCTGTTCTACCTGGGACTCAGCCAGCTTTCACCCTTTGGTAACATGTCGCCAAGGAAGACTCAAGGGAGTACACAAGAGTGATCTGAATTATTTCTAGGGAATAAATTATTCAGGAGATTTCGCCTTAGTTCCCAAGCTGGTCCTGATTAAAATGAATGTGATAGTTACACTTAAGTATTTACCAAATAGTTTATACAAACAAATTGCAGCCTATGGATAGTTCGTGAATTATTTACTTCAGCTATTCATTCTCTGTTATTCCATAAACTGTGTTGTGTCCCTGAAATCATATGTTCCCTGATTGGATGACTGAAAAATTGCATCTCTCTGCTCTCCGAGTGGATAACTGAAATCTTTGGAAGAAGGGTATAGCATATAATGAGCAGCAAACAGCAAGCTGGTGATGTTGCAGCACATTAATGTTTGTGTGAGAAAGCTGACTTACTAATGCCTTCCCTCCTCTCCTCCTGTCTCCTGTCTTTGTCCATCTGCAGCCACCAAAATCTGTCATATTTACTATTCATTTGGGAGCAACACAAATGTGAATGTGTGCATTTTAAGCACACTTACTTCTGAAAGAGTCCAGCATTAGCACATTTTGAGGCTAATACTTGCAATTTCAACCTCATGTAGCTCTGAAGGAAGCAGCTGTAAATGTGTAGCTGTACGATGCAGCATAGTCATAGCTATATTGTTTTTATTGTTCTTGCTGTTGTTAATTAAACTTTTTCTTAATCAAAGTATACTTTGTTTTTCTGTGCAATTAAAGGTTTATTAGACTAATAATTATTCTTAGATTATACTATTTCTATTTTACTAACAATAAATTATTGAATTAACACACGTATGAGAGCTGCTCTGAATGATCCTATTTTGTTATGCTGGACCATGACTTCAGAAGTGGATGTTGGTGGTGCGGCAGCAGAGTTTGAACCTTCTTACCAATATTCGTTATATTTTGCATGACAGATGGCAGCAGAAGGGTAGCCTGACAAAACGGCATCTGACATGGAAGTGTGTATGAAGCAAAGGTATGGAACTAAATTTGCAACTGAACATCACTGGCACTGACCGAGATTCACTGATGCTTGCTGAACATTTATGGAGGTCAAACAGTGAATATTTCAGCAGTGTTGACCACAACAGTAGGTTACTATTACTGGTGGAGACTTCTATGAGTGTGACATGAAAGCTCTTGTTCATCATTGGCAAAAATGCATAGCTAAAGGTGGCAGTTATGTTGAAAAACAACGTTTTATAGCTAAGAATTTTCTGTATTGACAGTACTATTGTGTTCTTTGCAATTGTTGGAATTTCCATGGAAACAAATAGGAGGCATTATTTTTGGAGCCTACGTACATGTGTGTGTGCATGTATATTCACTTACGTATACATAAGTGTAAAGTTTTCCAATTTGCCCGTAAACAAGATTTTGACCATAATACAACTGAGAGTGCATCTCACAACTAAGGAATATCAAGTACCATGGATCTACATGAAAGTGAGAAGTGGCACCATTGAAGTTGAGGAAATACTGACCCAGGAGTATTGGTTGAAGGATAATGGGGCCATTGCTGTTACTGTCTTTCATCTTAAACTGGTTGTCAAGCTCATCATTCAGGCAGTGTTAAACAGTAGCCACTGTGGAATGTGAAAATATTTTGCTCTCAAAATCTAGTTTACTGGCACACAGTAACATATCTCAAACAGGAAGCCAAGAGTTTATTGTTAGTGTAATGAAATTTTAACTGTCTAATCATTATTAGTTTGGATCTCATTAGAGTGGAAAGATAAAAATACTTCTATGCCAAAAAAGTTATAATAATAAAGAACTTGTGACTATCACTAAACACACAGTTCCAGTTTTTCTACCCTCTTCCTAGTGTTATGCTCACCCAACTGGATTTCTTTGCCAGAAGAATGACCTGGATGTTTATGGATTCTTCTTGACATTAGGATCCAGTTGAAATTATTTTTATTGTCTTGCTTATAGACTGTCTTTTATTGTTTTGCCTTTATTGATCCGCAGCTCCACATCCAAATACTCTATATATGCTGCCTTTTAAATAGTAAGACATTACTTCTTTCTTCTCTTTTTTTACCCCTCAAGTTCCAGCTGTGTGCTTCTTTAACTTACCGTGAGTGAGTTGTTTGTATGTGAAGTCTCCAGTACCAGGTGCTCCCCCAAGACATCACCACAGTCTTCTATTCCTCTGTGTCTCATTGCATACACTGATTTCCCCAGGTCTCTACTGTCTCATAAGAACTGTATTTTTCCGTACTACTTAACTGTGTTAGTATCATAAAATAATGGTGGTAGCATACAAAGATAAATAGAAGTAAAACAAATTACCTATGACTATTTCTGGTCATTAGAAAAATTGCATTTAAAGCTAAACCAAGAAAAACAAAGCTGTAGACAGGTCAAGAAAAAAATCAGATCTAACTTGACAAGCTTGAGCCCTGAGGGTTGGTCCCAAGTCTTCTTGTACTGACAGACTGTATCCTTAGCTCACACTTCTGTGCCTTTGATATCTGGAAATCAGAAGTGAGTCTCAGGCTGTTCCACCTAAGAGATCTGTAAAGATGTTTCACTCACAGTATTGTCTCTGCAGGGTTAAGGAGATTAGATAATGGCTTTTTTCTTAAAAGAGAAGTGTTAGAATACGATATAACAGATGATATTCTCCTTTACTTGGCTACAAAATCACAAAGCCAAGCAAACCAAAAGGAAAGAACTCCTTGTTCCAGAGGAGAAGACATTCACAGGACAAACACAAGATTATCTTGCTCGTGTTACTCTACGTTGTCATAGAAGAAAGGAAACTCATCATGGACAACATGAAAACATCACTCATTTGCAAACCAACCTGCAAAGAATAATACTTGTGACCATATTGTGATACTTGTGAATAAAAGAATAGTGCCTAATAAATATTTACAAATATTTCAGGTGGTCTTCCCATGACTATTTCTTACAGGAGAGATTGTGGAATGAAACCTCTAGAAGAAAACAGTAGAGATGGCAGGAGGTAGTTTCTTCCTTAGGCTTCAGTTTAATTTCAAACACTAGACCTACACAGATGAAATACTGAAAAATATAGCAGGGTGAATTCAACTTGTGATGCAGTGCTTCCATCTGAGTGAGATTTCAGATGTAGATTATGCCTGTAGATCATGAATGTCCAACATTTGTCTTGCTTGGGCTGCATTTAGTGCATAGGAATTGCCTTGGGCTGCATATACCTCAGTCGCTCCAAAAGTAGTCTCAGATTTCTCTCCATGGAAACTACAACAGATACAAAGAACACAATAACACTATTTGATAGAGCAAATCCAATAGACTCAGAAAGAATCAACAATTGTGAATGGGTGCATTTTTTTTTCTGTTTGGAGGATTCAGTGACACACCTTTGTTTCATACACACTTTCATATCTTACACCATTTTGTCAGACTGCCCCTCTGCTGTCATCTGTCACACAGCAACAAAACACAATAGAATACAGGTGGGAAGTTTCAATCTCTACTGCCATCCTACAAGCATCTACCTTTAATAATATAAGCCAACACAATAAAACAGGAAGCATCACTTCTGGAACAGCCCTCATAAAATATACAATATTGCTACTATATTAGTATCAAAACATTTCAATTTTTAGTATTTTCTTAAGACATGAAGAGAGGGAACAAAAATAAATGCTTAAAATCAGTAGGGTATTTAACCTTGCTTTTGTGAAACTAACACATCAGACTGATTCAATGGAAGTGATTGCTATTCTTAGTGAGGTCTCAGGGCGTTCATCAGAGACTTTTTTTCGACATTTTACTTTAACTGTATTTCATTCTTGACAATAATTGCTATAAATGTGTGTAGTTGCCAAAAAGCAATAACACGAATAAGGTGTGACTGTGAAACAAAGGATGTTTTTCTCTGCTAAGACAGAGCTTATGAAAGTCTGGTGAAGGGATGTGATCAGATTTTTTTTTTTATTTGAATATCTGATAGCAACATTAAACATTCCATTTGAAAATTTGCAGGTCATTTACTTAAATCAACCGTAAACAATCTCACAAACATAAATTGATGATATTTTTTTTTCCATTTTTTTAATCTTGAAACCTATTTTAAAATTTCTTCATCAAAATGGAAAGCACGGCTGCATATTCTTCACCATTCAGAGCTCCATGTTTCGCCAATATATCACAACTCACAGAAATATTTGCCATCATGTGAGTCAGCACTGCACAACATTGCCTTCAGTTGACACAGCCTTAACAGTGCTCTGATGGTTTGATTGGATCTGAGCAATGGGTGCATGCCTGGGCAAACTGTATGGTCAAGAGTCTTTGTCTTTATAGTGCAGGGCAGGAGGTGACTACATTGCCAGCTGCGCCGTGCCAGGTTGCCTGCTGTAGAGTGCAAGCACAACTTTTGCTGTAAAGTATTTTTCATGTGGACATTACTGTGTCATCTCATTTTCAGAGCATTGTGCATTTTCAGGGAATAAGAAGCTGAATTTAAATTCTGCGTGTTATTCCTCTGCTCTCACTCATCTTGGCTCTGGCCCCCAGTGTTGTGCAAAGAAAGAGTGCCATCTCACACGCAGATTCATCTTGCATTCACCCCATCTCCTCTTGCTATTGGAGTGGCACATGCCTCTTCCTCCAGCAGCTGATGGGCTTATCTGGTGCAATGTGCAAACTGACTCTCTCTTTTGTTTTCCTTTTGTGAACCCTAATAACTTTGCCAGACTTTTCTACACACTAGCGATGGATGTCATAGAAATGCCTGTCAGCACAAAAATTAGGCTAACACTTGGGGCAGCCTAAAGAATTGTGCAAAGTAATGTGTGAGATGTCAGTGGGATCGTGCCTGTTAGGCAGAAATTATTATAAACTCAACAATAGAGCTTATACATAGCTATGGATTAGGACCATGAATTCGAGCAGGTTGCCAGCCATCTGAATTTTACTTGCTGAGTTATTTCCCTAGATAGAGTCTTCAGTCACAGCCTGGCAGCTGCCTCAAGCACTGCCAGAAAAGTTGCACCACTTTATTAGCATAACTAATGCCACCAAGGAAGATCTCCAGATAAGGAAATCATTCAGCTTTGTATGAAATTTCAACATGCCATCATTTAGTCAGCAATGCTTATGAGAACAGCTAATTGCAACGGCTATATGTTCACATCTACAAAAAGGCAGGAAAACTGAACTCTTGCATTACGTATATCCTCCTTCTGTCTGCTGTACATCACATCTAAATGAAACGGCACAAGAATATAATAGTTCCAAAACTGCTTTTTAGGGCTAAAAGCAAACAGAAAAAAAAAAAAAAAAAAAAAGAAAAAAAAGCTAACAAAATATCAAGGCTTGACAAAACGGAACGAAAACGTAAAAATGTGCCCGACAAACTTCTTCAAAGGTGCAAGACAGAGGTTTATATAGAAAAGAATCTGTGGTTAAAATGCCCTGTTGGATTAGAGAAAGAGGTGATTCCTACCATAAAACCAAAGTTGGAATTTCACATTAGCTTATTCTTTATGTGGAAATCATACTGTACCTCTGACAGAGGACCACCCAACCTACCATGTCCATCAGCTGCAGCAGCCAAAACCAGCTTCTTCCAGAGAAAGTTTAAAACTCTGTGAATGTTCCTAATTGTGACAGATTGAGGTGTACCCGACCCTAGGTACTGATCAGTTAGTGCCCTGAAGCGTGAGAATACAAAGCTCTTGTCATTTTTATCCCAGCTAGCAGAACTACAGATGTCCTTTTTCATTTAAAATTGCTGAGCTTCCCTCATTCAAACTGTATATCCTTTATGGTGATGCCTTGGGTAGGCCATATCTGCATCACTGAAGGGGCACTGTGTACAGAGAGAAAAGAGCAAAAAGAGTGGAAAAAAAAAATGGAAAAATCAATGGATGTATTCTGGGTTTGCAATAAACCACAGCTCCATAGCTCTCCTTGTAATGGGCATTTTCAATTCCTTTTCCAATATCAAGACAGTGCTGAAAAAGGCAATACAGAATTAGAAAATCCAAGGAATATAATGATGTGATTGAGGAGTGTTTAGGTTTTACTGATGATACTTACTTTCAGGCAAACTATTTGATTCTGTATGTTCCTGATTTTCAAGTTTCTCTGAAAACAGCATACGTGAACACATGGCTAAGTCACTCATTGCTTTGTCATTCTTGGTATTTGCACTATTTATATATGTTTATATGTGTGTGTGTGTGTGAGTACATGCATTCCAAGATTACTGAGGGAGTGCTCCTCTGTGTTTCTTTCAACTTTCTTGGCATGAACCTATGTGACTCAAAGCCTAATGATTATATGGGTTCAAGAGGGTTTGATGAGAAGGAAAAATAAGACTAGAAAAAGGATATTTACATGAAAATTCTGTTCCAAACATGCAGTTTTGGAACTCTGATCTAAGCAGTTCTAAGAAATAGAAGTCATATTTAGGTTTCCTGGACTGTATCTTCTGTTAATGTGAGAGTCAGGGTTAAATAGATAAAAAATTTTGTTATGAGTGTTTTATTCACTGTACTTCCAGCAGTTCTTCAAGCTGATGCAGACACTTCTTTCCATTTTCTCTCTGCAGCTAATATCCATTAAAATGTGTTTCCATAATTCTGTAACACCATCAATGAGTACTAACATAGCCCATCCCCATTTCTTTCTGTTGGTGTCATTTCCACTGTTATAAGATCAGCCCTTTTGCAAACTGCAAGTAGGTCTCTGATTGTGACTTTCAAGACTGTGTTGGAGATGCTCTGGAAGACAAACTATTCTAAGTAAAAGCAGTGAAGTCATGTCATCATTTTCTTTTCCTATTCAGAATAATTTACCATAATAATTTATTTTTTTCTTCTTTTTCCTCCCATTCTCATGAATCTTATACCGTGGTTGAATTGTATCCCTTGGGACATTTCTCTTCAATTCAGTCTGACTCATTCCTTCTGGAGGTTTCAGGTCAAGATTTCAAAAAACTCTTTGTTTCTGACTTTCAGAATTCCCATATAATCAACTACATCAAATTAAGTTGGTGAAAGATGCTCCAGAACTTCAAAGATCTCATCCCAAATATAATGGGGGGGAAAAAAAAAAGCCATTTGTGAAATGTTAACCTTTTCCTGAAATGTTATTTTTATTTACATTTTGTAACCAAAAGATCTCATATAAGCTAGAATAATCCAAGTTTATGAAATATTGAAGTCACAAAGGGAAAAATCATTAGAGCAACCAATCCCAAGAAATAATTAATGCCATCGCAAAAATCTGTTTGGCCAGAAGGAACCAAAGAAAGTACATACAGAAAATATAAAAGGAAAAAAAAAAAAACAAACACCAAAAAAAACCCCACAAAGCAACACCACCACAACCACCAACAAAAGAAACACACACCAAAACTTTAAAAATATCAAAGTTATAAAAGACTGCAGCTGGAGTAGGGTAGGAAAATGACATTACATCTACAACTTTACCATTCTCTGTCACTTTATCTCTGACCAACAAGTGAACAGATGCTTTAGTGTCCATGCTTGAGCAGTGGTTTAGACTTATTAAAGGGTTTAGATTATTTTGATAATCTCAAAAGGTCCTTTCCAACTTTAACCCTTCCGTGATTTTTTCATTCTGTGAAGAAGCTGTGTGCACCTTGTCTGGATTTCTTTCTCCTTGATTTATGGCTGAGGGGTGGTAGGTATCAGCAAGTGCACCGGAGCAGAGATAGAGGAGGGTTCTGTACCAATGACATAGGACAAAAACCTCTCCCTACTGGAACAAGGTTGTAGGGGGAAGCCAGGGACACAGAAGGGATTTAGTTGTGTTCTTGTCTTTCATTTTCTTCTGGAACATTCCTATCCTTGACTTGGAAAGTGACTTTAGTGAATCGACTTGCTAGGTCTGGTAGGATCCCTCTGCTTTTCTGCAGGCTGTCAGTCAGGTTGTGCTTAGGACACTTATTGGCAGCTAAATCAAGAACTTGTTTCACCCATCTCTCTACTCAGCTAGAGGAATGCAAAGACTGCCCGAGGGCTGTATTTCAAAAGGTAAATTCAAATGCACTGCAGTCCCACTACGGTTTCATTGTGCAACTTGAAAATGGATAGAGTTGAAAGCTACTGCTGGATAGGGGCAAGGCAATATGGACTCGCTGTCATGGGACAAGCCTCACAGTGTGGTCATTGCACTGCTTCACAGAAAATATCCAAAGGCAAATGCAGAACACTGGGTGACTGATTATTATTTATGGTTCTGCTGCAAATGTAGTATCATGACTTTGTGCAAGGCAGATAAAATTGAGTGTCTTACATTGTCTATGTGGAAACTAGGCAAAAGGAAAGAAAAAAAAATCAACAGCAAACTTATGCAAACAAATTATCCTACACAAGAACAAAGATCATTTACTGCTGATATTATAACTCTAAATTGAAACATTCCATTGAAGATAGGTGCATAATTGATAGCAATGACCTTCACAGCAAACTACAGACACGTTTCAAGGTAAGCAACTGGTCTATAGTTATTGATGACATGTTACTGAATTATTTATCACAGTCTGAATGAAGGAAATGATATTTGCTATTCAAAATTACAGCAATACAGCAACAATGGAACAATGGGGAAGAGCAAGGTTTCAAACACAGAAAGGTAGTTGAAGCAATATGAATTGAAAATAATTTGAGATGTTGAGGGAGGCTACCAATGAGGGAAGTTATTAAGCCTTGTAATTTATAAAGAGAGACAGAAAGCAAAAGATAGAGGAGGAAATAGGTGCATTAGCAAACCCTTACAACAGATGGCAAAATGTCCTCAGATCCTCTAGTGGTAAATACATAAATATATTTAAGCTTTCAAAGAATATTTTATATGAGGATATCACCTACAGTGTACTCACTCTGAGGACACAGAAAGCTATCTAGAAGACATCCTGCTAAATTATTTAAAACAGAATGACAGGGAAGATTTAAAGAAAGAAAATTTCCTCTCTAAAACTTAAAGCAACAATCCACTCTGTATCCAGAGTTAAAGCTTAGGGTCCAGATGGTTGCCCAATAGAATTTTTAGCAAACATTTGGAGAGATAATAAGGCCTGTAACAGTAGATAATTACTCACTTCTATATGGCTCAGTGCCCCCCTCATCTACATTTGTTTCTATAGCAGGTTTTTTGCCAAAAGAAAAAAAATAAAGGGGGGAAAAAAAGGAAACAAACCCTCAGATTTTTATCTGTGTTCTCTCTCCTCCTTCCCCTTAATTTGTAATGTCATCTTCGCTCTCTCACTGCAGATGTCAAAATCCATGTGTATGGCATCTTGCAAATCCACGGGCCAAACCTGACAACTTCCAAAAAGATGAAGTTACATCGAATATTGAAACTAAAAACTTTTTTTTTTTTTTTTTTTTTTTTAACCACAACCAACAACAACATATATAAATATATATATATAGAGAGAACATGGCTTGAGATTGTTAACTTATGAAGTGAATGGCAATGAACAGAATCTGTAAGACAAGGAGAAGAGAACCCTGTGGTCTAATCCTTACTGTTAGCATTGGGAATATTACGAGTTTTTTAGTGTTTTATAATATGTTAACACTCCAAGAGAAACAAAGAAAAGAATTAGACCAAAGGATTCATGAAACAAAGTAATCTATGCTCTCTGCAGCAGTGAAGGGAAAGAAAAATAAATAAATAAATAAATAAATAAATACATATCTGAAGTCTGCTGCTCTAAATCCCCAGGTCTATAACCCCCATCAGGGTTACGAAAATCGCTCTGTGCTTCTAACTACAATCTATTTCTTGATCTGTACAGACATTAATGTAAAATACATGTGCTACGAACCAAAACCAGTGTTACCATCAGCAAACTGAAGTGTGAAACAGACACTGTTATACTAAATCAATGGAGCTGTGTCAACATCCTGGATCTTACTGCTTATTTTGATATTTTGTTCTTAAAAATCAAATGTGCACACATGAAGTGCGAAGCTACCAATGTCCTTATGAGGGTCATAAGAAAGAAAGCAAAGAGAAGAAAGCAAAGAGCTCTTTTCCAACCTCGGTGATTGTGTGATTTTATGATTTCATGAAATCTTCACATGCTAATGCCTTTTTTTTTTTTTTTTTTTTTTTTTTTTCTCTTTCTACTCATCTGAAAAGCCAATAGGTAAAAAACTTTAGTTGCAACATGTTTGGATAAAAAACTTACAGAGGGGAAACAGATTGGAGATCTGCTTTCCTTGTGCTGAACTAAGCCCCAGGCTCAGATTCTCGGCTGGTGCAAACTGGCACTGCTTCAATTAAACCAGTGGTGTGGCACCAATTTGCAGCAGCTGATGGCCTGACCCCTTCATTCTCTCACCCTCTCAGCTGCTAAGGAGCGAGAGGGTCATTAGTCCAGTTGTTAGTGAATCATCTGGACAAGACAGTTGGAAGGGAATACTGCATAAATAGATAAAATGAGAACTAGTAAAACTGGGAGAGAGAGGAAAAAGAAGACATCAGATCTAAAGGAGCACTGAAGAACTTAGAGCTCAGATTTACCAATACGTTTAACAACAGCAACAAAACAACAAAAGCAACAAGAACAATAGTAACAATAAGAAATGAACCGTTATAACGGTTTGAAGAATGAAACAGCGAATACTAGAGAAGACATTTATTTGCTTTTTCAACAATGACAAGAATAACTTCAAAACAGTCAAAACAGTCAAAACAGCCTCTGGATGTGTTAATTCAAAGCATAAGTCCAACTTCCACAACTTTCCTTTTTTGTCTGTCTCTACTCTGGTTTGGATTTGAAGCAAGGGTTTTTGTTAAGCCTTACTCCCACCTCCTGCTCCATCTTGTCAGTCTCTGGGAAGTCACCATCTTGCTCATCTACATCTATCTCAGTAAATTTATGAGGCATCAGTGATACAGAAATCCATCCAGGCCTTCAGCACTCAGGTAGTGAGTAAGTCTGATTGACTCTTTAGACCATGTCTATGATATGGCCTTTCACTTCTGCCCACACAGGAAAACTCTCACCTTTGCTCTCACTGCCTTGTATCTCAATTTCTGTAACATCCCTTTTATCTGGGTGAGAAAGCTGCAGAAAACATATCTTTTGATTGACAGCCTAAGCTTGTCTCTCTTTTTCCTTCATCTCCTCACCCACTCCTTGTTGACTCTCATATTAGGTACAAAAGACAGTCATAGCTGAGGTTTGCCTCTGTACATAATTTCTTACTAGCTGTCAAGAGGTTAATTCTGACCTCCAGCTGTCATATGGTTTTTAAATTGAATCATCAGCTTGTGAAATTTTCAATCATTTTGTACTTTGTACTGTACTTGTCCTCACAGTGTTTCACTGGCCTTTCCTATAAAGAAGAGAAATAATATCTTTGCATTCTTTTAAATTCCTCCTTAAGGCTCTTATTTATCACAAAATCTTTACAAAAAAACCTGTCAATACATTTGCAACAGCATTGGCTAGTAGTGTTTTATTATACACTGTATTCCTTAAGATCTGTCTGGTTTTAGCTTTTCTCCTGCCAAATATTTTTCAAGCAGAGACTATTTTTGTTCTATGCTTGTGAAGTGTCTGCCAAAGTAGGGTCCTTATGTAATTAAAGTTTACACGTCTGTCAGTAAAAGAAATTAAAAATGAACTTCTGATGACTGAAAAGATTGTTCACATCATTTATTTCCCTTCCATTAATACTGGGCTAAAATTGATATTATATTCACAGTCATGGACACACTGTATGATCAATGAAATTGTGAGGCTGTGTATGTATAAATATATGAAGATATAGTAATAAATACTCAATTTGTTCATCATTTACTTATATTGGATATTAAAGCTTCAAAAGGAACTTGAAGCCAAGTACTGAATCCAAACGAAATCAGTGACTGAAATGTTGTGTGTTTGAAATTATTGCTTGGAGATCTGATTAGTGTGTAAACTAGGGAAAAGAGTGACCTTCTTTGGAATTTCAGTCTTTTTGCTCAGCATCAGAGTATGTCCTTCTGGAGGATATAGCTATAGGTATTCAATTAGTTTACTGTTTTCTTATGCTTTTTGTTTGTTGGTTGGTGTTTTTTTTTGTTTGTTTGTTTGTTTGTTTTTTGTTTTGTTTTGTTTTTTTAGTGCAAAAGTATAAAAAATTGCTACATACAAAATAAGCTTTTTTCTTGACTGACTGAAACACTGGGAAATTTTTATCATATTAATAAATGTCAAGAATTACATTCATTAACTAAATTCTGTGTCTAGACCAGTCCAAATTCTGTCTATGTATAAATGTGGATAGGATTTCTTCTTCTGTTGGAATTTCACCGACTTAGACTTGCAGTTTAACCATGAATGATGCAGAAAAATAATGAGGATGTTTTTATCTGACAAACTGCTGACTCAAATTCCAGCGCAGTCCTAGATAGCACTTAGACACCGGAAATCAAAATCTTTGCTATTAGAAAAAGCCTTAAGAACTTGATTTCAGTTAACAGCACTTTTCTCACAAGAATTCAAGACATTAACTCTTCCGATTTGTTCTGTTCAGGAAATATTCTTTCTGAGATATTACGTAGTTGGCATCAGCGTACAATTCTGCTTTGGTTCCATAATGGATTTATACTACTGCTTGTATTGCACTATAATTGGCAGGAGAAGGAATCATCCAGCATCATTATCTTTTAGATCTGATGGTTGTTGGTGCTCTAAACTGGAGATGATTTACTCCATTTCTCAGCATATCTTTTCCAAAGTTAGGAAGGGTTAGCAGTAGTTCTGCTGCACAGACTGGCTGGGAATACAGATCTGCCTGACTCTGGAAAAAAAAATTGGGGTACAGGTTTTCCTTTTGAGCACAAGGCATCTGCTGCTTTCCACTTCTCAAGTCACAGAGTCGGAAACTTCTTCTTTTCATGGGGAGAAAAGGAAAATGGCCAAGAGGAAATCTAGTGCAGGAATGTAAGAGATTATTCTGTCAACGTCTGTGTCTCAAAGTTTGCTGGGAACACCGATGGACTTGTTCAAGTCCAGACAAGTCCCGAGCAAGGACCGTGAAAACCTTTGTCTTAAGGAGACAGATGGACGAGTCCAGGCAAGCCCTAGGCAAAGGTTGTGAAATCCTTTGTCTGGGGGAACGCAGATGGGCAAGGCCAGGGGCAACGAGAGCGAGATGAACTGCAGCTAAATAGCTGTGAAGTGCTCCTTTGTGTGGACCTATCTCAGGATGATGGGCCATCTTAGAGGGTACTCAATGACTCTTGCTCGAAGCCCATCCTTGTCACGTAGGCAGGAGAACAAGGAGGATAAAAGAGGAACTGAAAACCATGAGAGAGAGAGAGAGGAATTCCTGAAGATGGAAGGATTCCTGAAGATTGAGGGGATTCCTGCATACTGTTGAACTCTCCAGAGCCTGCTGCCTGACCGCTGTTCCTGCTCCAAGTATTGGCTCCTCGACTTCCTCGTCTACCTGCCTGCTGCCCAGGGCCGGCCACGCTGCTGCTCCCCGTCTTCTGCTGCGTTCTGCCCGGGACCTTCAAACACCGTGCAACGGGACCGCTGCTGGATCCTGCTGGTGACTCTCCCCGCTTTACGCAACTCCTGCTTCTTTTCCATCTTTTCTATCGCACTCCTTCCCTTCCCCGTCTCCCTGATTAGGTCTTAGTAATAAATTGGATGGAACAACATATGAACCGTTGTTTCTTAATCTCACACCGGGTATACAGATATTAAAGAACCTCATCTCCCTCCTATAAATTGGAGTGAGACAAGGTATGAGTTTCTTCTGGCTCAGACTAAGAACATGACTTTGGATCAATCTGGTATATCAGAAACTCACCCCCCACAAGATGGCATACCTCTTTGTTTTCCTTTACAAAACAAAACAAAACAAAAAAACAATCAACACCTTGTCACTGAAATGCACCCTCAAATTTGCTAGCCTGATGATAATGTATGTTGTTACTGAAATGATAAAGTGTTTGTGTTAGCTTTAAAGACATTGCCTTATTACTCTCCAACTACATTAGGGCTACTTATTGAGAGAGTTGTAGCAAGTGTTGGCTATAATATTATGCAGAAATTATATACACACATGTCCATTTATATATGTTAAAGTTATAGTTATTTCTACACTATCATACTAAACAGTTACTCTTCGGGAATGCTTTCCTCTTTTTATTCCTTAACTGCAGAGATTTTTTAGTGTATATGACACACAATTTGGCAGAAGTCAAAGCAGGACAGCATTGCTGAGGCAAAGTGATAGTAGTATGTGCTGAGCCTAAGGCTAAAGCCAAAAAGCAGCTGTCAGTGGACGAGTAATAGACACCACTGGAAGACAGAAAGCTCACACAGTTACAAGAAGTGGCACTTTTTTTTTTTTGCATATAGGAACAAATCAAAATGGCCTGGAACTCTGAAGCATAGTTTCCTTATCCCCTGGCTTTTAATTCACAGATTTCATCCAGGGTTGTTTTTTTTTTTTGTTTGTTTGTTTGTTTGTTTTTTGTTTTCCTGGTCTAATTGCTTCTTATTACTGAATAATAAACTAAACTAAAACTAAACCTATAAATGTCCAAGCAACATTTCTTTAGTCTACCAGCTACACCTCTTAAATTTCTACAAAAAAATGAGAATTAGGTTTGTATATCGTTTTTTTTTTTTTTTTTCTTTTTTTCCCCCAAGGTTATGTTTTGTGCCAATGCTGAAACTTTTGAAGTGAGAGAGAGATCTTCTTCCCATCTCTGGCATTAAGTTTCCTAACCTCTATCATTCCTGGCTTTTACCTGAGAGATGAAGCAAAATAACTCAGACAGCAATGAATTCTCATTACATTTTTATATCAAGTTGGTAGAAAGAGTGAAGGTATGACACTCCAACCCTCTAAAGTTTGCCACCCCAAATGTTGCTGCATTGCACATTTTTGTGTTGATCTACCAAATGCAAAGGTAGAAGGACTGTCTAATTCTGTGGGGTGGACATTAGCATTTCTATATCCGAAAAATATCATACAGTGACTGGTGATGGGTATTTAAAGAAAGGCAGACAGTCAATTTAACCAAGCCAGTTATCCAGTTATTCGATAAATATCTCCCTGATCTCAGCTGGAGATAAGCTTATGCCCTGAAGTATGGCTCTTGTCTTGTTTTTACAAGAGAGATAGGAAAAGACCATTTTAAAGCTATCAAGTGTGTGTTCTGATTATAGAGATGATGGAGCAGAGGAATCCTGAAATGTGGAAAAAGGGTCTGACTACTTGGGAAGAATACAGGAATGTTGTCAGGGTCTGCAGGGATGCGTCAAGGAAGGCTAAAGCCTGCCTGGAATTAAATCTGGCAAAGGGGATAAAAGATAATAAAAAAGGTTTTTTCAAGTACATTAACAGTAAAAGGAAGACTAGGGAGAATGTGGCTCCCCTGCTAAGTGACGGGGGTGTTTTGGTAACGGGGGATGCTGAGAAGGCGGAGATACTGAATGCCTTCTTTGCTTCTGTTTTCAGTGAAAAAGCTCCCCCTCGGGAATCTGAGACCCTGGAGGTTAGTGAGAGGATCTTGGGAATGGAAGACCTCCCTTCGGTCAGGGAAGAGGTGGTCCAGGAGCGCCTAGGCAACACCAATGTTCACAAATCCATGGGACCCGATGGGATTCATCCACGGGTGCTGAGGGAGCTGGCAGAGGTGATTGCTGAACCGCTTTCTGTCATCTTTGAGAAGTCTTGGAGGACGGGGGAGGTGCCTGAAGACTGGAAGATAGCCAACGTCACCCCGGTCTTCAAAATAGGCAAGAAGGAAGACCCAGGCAATTATAGGCCAGTCAGCCTCACCTCTGTCCCTGGAAAGGTGATGGAACAGCTTGTATTGGATGTCATCTCCAGACAACTGGAAGAAGAGGAGGTTATCAGGAGTAGTCAGCACGGGTTCACCAGGGGGAGGTCGTGCTTGACCAACCTGGTAGCCTTCTATGATGTTGTCTCTGGCTGGGTGGATAGGGGGAAAGCAGTGGATGTAGTCTACCTTGATTTCAGCAAGGCATTTGATACCGTCCCCCACGACATCCTTATAACAAAGCTGAGGAAATGTGGGATAGATGAGTGGACAGTGAGGTGGGTTGAGAACTGGCTGACTGGCAGAGCACAGAGGGTCGTTGTTGGTGGTGCAGAGTCCGGTTGGAGACCTGTAAGCAGTGGTGTTCCTCAGGGGTCTGTACTGGGTCCGGTCTTGTTCAACATCTTCATCAATGACCTTGATGAGGGGATAATGGCCACCCTCAGCAAGTTTGCTGATGATACGAAGTTGGGAGGATTGGCTGACACGCCTGAAGGCCGTGTTGCCATTCAGCAAGACCTGGATAGGCTGGAGAGCTGGGCAGAAAAAAACCGGATGAGGTTTAACAAAAGCAAGTGTAGAGTCTTGCATCTGGGGAGGAATAATTCCATGCACCAGTACAGGTTGGGGGATGACCTGCTGGAGAAAGGGATCCCTGCGGAAAGGGACCTGGGTGTCCTGGTGGATGACAGGTTGGCCATGAGCCAGCAGTGTGCCCTTGTGGCCAAAAAGGCCAATGGCTTACTGGGGTGCATTAAAAAGAGTGTGTCCAGCAGGTCGAAGGAGGTGATCCTCCCCCTCTACTCTGCCCTGGTAAGACCTCATCTGGAGTACTGTGTCCAGTTCTGGGCTCCCCAGTACAAAAAAGACAAGGATCTCTTGGAAAGAGTCCAGTGGAGGGCCACGAAGATGGTGAAGGGCCTGGAGCATCTCTCCTACGAGGAAAGGCTGAGTGAACTGGGTCTGTTCAGCCTTGAGAAAAGGAGACTGAGAGGGGACCTGATCCAGGTCTATAAATATCTAAGGTGTGGGGGGCAGAATGGCGAGGCCAGACTGTTTTCAGTGGTGAGTGGAGACAGGACAAGGGGAAACGGCCGGAAACTGCAGCATAGGAAGTTCCGCACAAATGTGCGCAAGAACTTCTTTACAGTGAGGGTGACGGAGCACTGGAACAGGCTGCCCAGGGAGGTGGTGGAGTCTCCTTCTCTGGAGATGTTCAAGACCTGCCTGGATGCCTACCTGTGCGACCTGCTGTAGGGAACCTGCTTTGGCAGGGGGGTTGGACTCGATGATCTCTGGAGGTCCCTTCCAACCCCTACAATTCTGTGATTCTGTGATTCTGTGATTCTGTGATTCTGTAATCCAGTGGCCACATCTGATACTGTGTTTAGAAATAGCAGCTGAATCAACCTCATTTCAATGTTCCTGCAAAGATGATAGGAAGAAGAGATTCTGATGGGCAGGAAGATATATCATCTGTATATTTTTTTTCTTGCTCCTGGAGAGAAATGACTGCATGAATCATTACAGATTAGGAGATGACCTGCTGGAGAGGGGCACTGTGCAGAATGACCTAGGTGTTTTGATGGACAACAACAAGTTGACCATGAGCCACCAGTGTTCTCTTGTGTCCAAGAAGGCCAATGATATCCTGTGGTGCATTAGTAAGAGTGTGGCCAGCCAGTTGATGGAGGTGATCTTCCCCACCTGCTCTGCCCTGGTGAGGCCACATTTGGGAGACTGTGTCCAGTTCTGCACTCCACTGTTCAAAAAAAATCAGGGATCTCCTAGAAAGAGTCCAGCAGAAAGCCACAAAGATGGTAGCAGGCCTGGAGCATTTCCCATATGAGGATAGATTGAGTAACCTGGGTCTGTACAGCCTGGGGAAAAGAAGATAGAAGGGGTACCTGATTAAAGTGTATAAACATCAAAAGGGAGGTGGGAGGCAAATGGATGAGACCAGGCTCTTCTCAGTGCTGTGTAGCAATAGGACAAGGGGTAGTGGCCTAAAACCTGAACATAGAAAGTGCCATAATAGCATGCAGAAGAACTTATTTACAACTTCTTTACAGCAAGGTGGAAGGATCACTGGAATAGTTTGTCCAGTGAGATTGTGCAGTCTTCTTCTGTGGAGATATTCAAGACTCATCTACATGCCTACCTGTGACACCATGTTGGCTGAAAGTGTTGATCTACTTGGGGTTAACAAGGCCCTTCATAGGGATCTGGACAGGCTGGATTGCTGGGCTGAAGCCAGTGGGATGAGGTTCAGCAAGACCAAATGCTTGGTCCTGCACTTTGGCCACAATAACCTCAGGCAATGCTGCTGGCTTGGGACAGAGTGGGTGGAAGACCGCAGAAGAAACAGATCTGGCGGCATTGATTGATGCTCGGCTGAACATGAGCCAGCAGTGTGCCCGGGTGGCCAAGAAGGTCAATTGGCATCCTGACTTGTATAAGAAATAGTATTGCTAGCAGGAGTAGATAAGTAATTGCCCCTTGGTATTTAGCACTGATGAGGACATACTTTAAGTACTGTGTCCAGTTTTGGGCCCCTCACTGCAAGAAAGACATCGTGGCCCCAGAGCGTGTCCAGAGAAGAGCAACTGTCTCGCTCCAGATTATATGAGGGAGAGAAGATTCTTTGATATTTGTATACCTGATGTGAGATTAAGAAACAATTAATCAAATGTTGGTCTGACCAGTTTATTACAAATCCTAATCAATCAAGGAGATGGGGTAGGTGTCTATTACAAATTAGGGTGATGGAGAAGAGAAAGCGGGTGATATGAGAGATAGAACTTGTCTATTTGTGTCCCTTAGACAAAGGATTTCTCAACCCTTGAACGGAACTTGCCTGGACTTGTCCTCAGCAAGCTTTGAGACAAAGGTGCAAAAGAACACTCTCTTACAGCAACTAAGGTGGCAGCTATGTTCTGGAGCACAGTCCTTTTGAGGAGCGGCTGAGCAAGCTGGGATTATTCAGTCTGGAGATGAGGAGGGTCAGGGGAGACCTTATTGCTCTCTCTATAAGAGCCCTCCCTTCTGAAAGGAGGTTGTAGTGTGCTGGGTAGCCTCTTCTCTCATGTATCTAGTGATAGGACTAGAGGGAACGGACTTAATTTGCCATGAAAGATTCAGACTGGAAGTGAGGAAATGCTGCATTTCTGGAATAGCGGTCAGGTGCTGGAATGGGCTACCTGGCAAGGTGGTGGAGTCGCTGGCCCTGGAGATGTTCAAGGAACGTTTAGATGTTATGTTGAGGAACATGGTTTAGTAACTATTAGTGATGGGTGGATAGTTGGACGGGATGATCTTGTGGGTGTTTCCCAACCTTGGTGATTCTGTGATTCTATTCCATGATTCTATGTGCAACCTGTTAACAGGGAACCTGCTTTAGAAGGGGCACTGGCCTCAACCTCTTGAGGTACCTTCCAATCCCTGCAGCTCTGTGAACCTGTTATAACTTTCCTATCAGCCAGATTTTATCATCTCTACCATTTCCTACTGCACTGGGTAGTCTAAATTGAATAGTCTTTAAAGACGTTTACTGAGAATAGAAAGTGTGTAAATGGCTACATAACCTAATGGGCAGTAGTAATAAATGAAGTTTGTTTTCTTTATGTGGTTACAGAGAGCTACATCACAGTTCTTTACAATTTCTTTTGCGCCGCAGCTTTCAACTGAAATGTGAGTTTTCTCAATTATGAGATAATTTTATTGACAACCAGAGTCTCCTTTACTGTGAGATCCTTCTCCCATTAAGAATTATTTGTACGTACTTCTCTCTTCTGTGATGGGAAGTTGCTTGATTGCTTGAGTTCCTCCCTTATGAGGTCAACGTCATTGCTTCCCACTTTTGAAAACAGGTAGGAAAATACTTCCCTGTGCATTAGATCTAATGAGCTGCACATGAAAAATATGACTCGGGCTGCAGAAAGACTCTCTATTAAAGCAATTGTCATGAAATTCCTAGTAAAGAGAAAAATGAGAACAGTTGCCTTGATCAGCAGATGCAAAATGATAACATTCTTGTGACAATGGAAAGGCATCTCATTTTTTCCAGGCCTTATGAACTAGTAAGGAACCTCACATAAAGTCAACAGAAAAGTTTCAGTGATATTGCAGAGGGAAAAATGGTCATGTATTGCCTCATTGAACAGGGGTGATCATCCAGATGATATCAGTGAGGAAGGACAGCTTCCCTTTCATCTGCAGTTCAGAAGAAGGCACGTGACCTGAAATATTTAATGTTTGCAATCATTGTGGATGGAAATAAACGATACCTCTCATCTTTCTCTCTCCTGCCCCTAGCCATCTAGCAACTCTTATAACTGGCATATGCTATGGCTGAGTGACCTGGCTTCATTCACAACTAAATCAGTACTAAAACAGTCAGAATGATAGATAGCGGCTTATCAATAATTGAAAAGAAAGGCTTAGAGATGTCCCATTATCTGAATAATTAATGCTGCACATGGGCTTTGTAATTCCTTAATAAAACTAACTGATTGATTTGCTTAATTAATTCCTTCTTTGACAGGCTTATTGCTTTCTTTCTTTCTTTGGAGACATGGCTGGGTAAAATAAAATAAAATAATAATTAGAAAAAAAAATATACATATATAACAAGGAGACTCATTACTAGGAAGGAAAAGAAAGATATAAAATCTTTCATAAACTTTAACCCTGCACTGGAGAAAAGTTGCTCAATGCTTAACTCACCCATATCCCCTCAGCTTCTTCCATGTCTTTTCAACTACAAAAATGGTTCCAAAAATGTAAATGTCTGCAATCGAAAGCAACATTCAACAGATTTTTCCCACCTTCCTTGCATTTCACTTCTGTTCATGTCCCAAAAATTATCAAAAATTACGTCAAAATTTAATGTGTCCCACAATCCAGTGGTAAACTTGGCTGAGACTTAAATGCTTTTGAATAAATTGATCTGAATGATATGCTTAAAGCCCACTTGTTTAACAGCAATAATTATCTGGAAAGTTGGATACTGTCACCATTGTGCTCTGTCATAAACAAAACGCTTCCTTGGACTGGAGAGTTTAGCTTAAGGAAAGATTTTTGCAATGACTTGAAATTAGCAGTAACTGTCAGCTTGCTGTCTCTACTTTTTAACTTTGTTGTTTGTTATGTCAAACTATTTAAGCTGCTGTGGGACTTGGCTGGTTGTCTAGCACAAACTGAAGTAATATATTCATACTCTACAGCAGATCACTGCCTTATGCTATACACTTATTAGGAAAAAAAAAGTGCTATTCAGGAGAGTCAAATAGTTTGCTGGGAGGGCAGTGACTGAAACCTGGCCGTAAGGTCATATAACTAATTCTTTCAAGGTGAACACCCTCAAAGCATACTTTATGGTTACATTTCTGTGCAATAGTTCTGATCCAGACACACATTACTTATCAACACAACAATGCTTGCTTTGCATTTCGTTCTATACAAATATAGATTTATCCCTAAAATCAGGAGACATGCTGCCCTAAAATTAGCTGCATGGATCTCAATTAGGGACTAAACCAATATCTAGTTATAGTCTTTCAGAGGTCTATTCTAGGCAATTCCAATCCTTCAGTCTAGATCTGCTCTTAAATTATAATTTTTCATTAAAATAGTACTCTGAATTTCAGGCCTTATCCCTAACATAATTCAAAATTCTTGATAAGTAACAGCAAAATTCACCACTTGAACTTTTCACATTGAACTTCCCAATTGAAAAGTAGCATTTAATACTCAGAAAAAAATAAAATAAGGCAATAAACCACTTGAAATAAAATCTAAAAGAGCAGAAATCTGTTGACTTTCAATGCCTTTTAGAAAATCTATCTTCCAAATATTTGAGATAATAAAAGGAAAAAAGTGAGTTTGAAAAGTGAGAAAAGTCAAGAGACTATGTGAACAATGAAGACACAGCATACTGTACTACATGTAGGAGCTCTGGAGAGAAAATTGCTGTGCAGACCTGATTTCTGGCCTAATTTCTGGTATGCATCACAAGGATCCTTACACTATGTTGAAATCTGCAGTGCAGACATTCTTGTTTTTAATTTTTGCTTGGCCAGCAAAGAAAATGTGTTGTTAAGTTCAAATCAGTATTTATCGCAGTAACCGGAATAATTAATTTAAGATTTTCCTCAAAATAAGCAAATTAAAGTTTTCTGAATTTTGAAGGGTTATTCTTGTTTTGATCAGGCAGAATTTGTTAGGAGGACTTGAATGATTTCTTTAAAGCTTAGCCCCCTTCAGATGAAAGAACACAGAAAGATTTAAAAAACAAAACAAAACAAAACAAAAAAACCCCAACACATTAAAATAGAAAAAGTTGGTCAGATTTGTTGTTCAAGTTAATACAAACTGTGTTTGGCTTTGTTGGATCAAATAGCAATGAGTTGAATATTGCACTACTTTCTGAATCAAGTCACCCATGGAGAATGAAGAGAAACAAACATGCGTATTATCAGAGATGAATTTTAGTGGTTATGAGTAGCTCTGATCTAGATCATCAAGTGTTTATAACATTTCTACTTGGAGAGTAGGCACTTCACCATTTTCTTTTGTCAGGGTTTTATAAAGTGAACAGAGATTTTTTTTTTTTTTTTTTTTTTTTTTAATAAATATTTTAAAAAAAATTAAAAAATTAAAAAATTTAATAAAATATTTTTATATAGATTATGTATATATAAATTGAAAAA
>NW_024884922.1:4158224-4178839 GCF_019232065.1 Centrocercus urophasianus | reverse complement strand
TTTTTTTTTTTTTTTTTTTTTTTAATGAATCTGTAGAACCAATGTATACATTGAATCAGTTATTCAGATCTTGTGCATGTGCAGAGTGTCTGAATCTCAAATGACACATTAAACTAGATGCATAATTGTAAGAAGTAATTAGCGTAAGAAATATTTTTCTTGAGACTCACAATGAGGCTTCCAGGCTCATCACAGAGGAGATTTTGACACCAGCTAGACAACCCATTTTCAGCAGTTCTTGAGCTCCATAATCCACTATCTCTCTACTCAGCATTTCAAACCAGAAAACCACCAAGACTTACAATTTCAGCATCTTTCAGGGCTGGTATCTGACATCAGCATTACTCACTGCTTGACATGATCAAGCTAGTTATCTACTGCTTCTTTCGGTCAGGATGACAGCACCCCTAGAAAAAAGGATGGACTTTTTAAGCTAGACAGTTCCTGTACAGAAGGTGGAGTCTGAAAATTTAACACTTCATTTAAATAAGATTGCTTCTCTATCCTGTTAAAACATCGTGTGACAGGAAAATTGAAGCTTTATCTAAGTTTAACAATTTGAAAATTCTGTCTTTTACTTATAGTAAACTATTTGCAGGTATTTATGCAAGTATTTCCCACTTGAACTTTTCACACTGAACTTCCTAATTGAAAATTAGCATTCAATACTCAGAAAAAAAAATCAAAGAAGGCAATAAATTACATTCGAAACACAAATATTGAAATCAGCAGTACAATTACTTGTAACAATTACTGTAACAGAGGTTAAAGGCAATATGAATAGAGTAGGAATATCAGTATCAGTATGAGACTGAACACCATCAGATTCTATCATAATACGACGTATTTGTATCAAATAATTTCTTCATGGCTTTTGCTCTGAGAGATAATCACATAATTAATCAAAGAATCACAGTTTGGCTTGGGTAGGAAGGGACCTTAATAATCATTTAGTTCCAATCCCTCTGTCATGGGCAGGGCTGTGAGCTGAAGGATCAGGTCTCCCAAGGATATCATCCCACCTTGCCTTGAACACCTCTATGTATCTTTGATATATGTATACTCAACATGAGATTAAGAAACAACAGTTCAAGTGTTGGTCCAACCAGATTATTACAAATCCTAGTCATTTAGGGAGATGGGAAAGGGGAGACAGGCAATAGAAAAGATAGAAAATAGAAGCAAGGAATCTTTGTAGGAAGCAAGAGGAAGATAGTCACCACTATGGGTCCAGCGTGGTTCGTAGCTCAGTCATTCATCTTCAGTAGTGGTGAGCATCAGGCATTGTTCTGCTGATGACAACTTTTCAATGGCAGTACAAACTTTTTATAAGTCCAAAGTCACTGAGTCAGCTCTCCTTTGTTCCCATCTTCCAGGCCTTGCCAGCAGATAAGAGGGAGCAGGGATGCCCATTTGCATCCCATTTTTCACGTGACACGATGGTATCATTCCCCATCTTTCCCATACCAAGCTGGAGCTATTCAGTCACAGGCCAGATCTTCTTTCAGTAAACACTCCTTAGCACTCTCTTCCGGAGGCAAACAGATCCAAAAAAATGCTTTCAAATGTAAAATTTTCCATACAGTGATGTCAATTGCCACATGGCAATGCCCATCTCTCATCTCCTAGATGTCAGTCTTATCACAAGAAATACCTCAGAAAGCAAGCTTTGAGCCAGAAAACAAAAAAGGATTCTTACAATACTCATTGAGTTCTTCTTCCAGTCTGTTCAGTGAGATTGGGATTATCCTGATCCAAGTGGAAAACCTTGCACTTGGCCTTACTGAATCTCATTAGATTAACATGGAACCACCTCCCAAGCTTGTCCAAGTCCCTTTGGATGGAAACTCTTCCTTGTCTTGTATCACCTGCACTGCTCAGTTTGATGTCATCAGCAAACATGCTTAAGTTACATTTGATCCCACTGTCTATATAATTTATAATGACACTGAAGTTATCTCAAGGCATGAGAACATTCACATGTCTCTTTCAGGATTTTATACCAGATCTCTGCCTCTTCTTAGTTTTTATGGCTTATCTAATCTGAATGCTGAAGCATGAAGGAAACAGGCCTCATTACCTACAACTTTCATAGGAGACACTCTTCATTCATCTATCTAGAGCACCATTAACTATTGCCCAAACTAAAGCTTATGATAGAAACTCCCATACAGAGAAAATAAGACACTTCTGGAGCCATTTCTCATATCCATACTTAAAATATCTCATTCAGTTTGTCTTATTTCTCCTGGGGTGATAGCTGTGATGAAATAGTCAGATAATAGAATCACAGAATCGTAGAATCATAGAATAGCTTAGGTTGGAAAAGACCCTCAATATTATCAGTCCAATTGCAACCTAACCATAGTACCCTAAATCTAACCACCCACTTCTATATCACATCCCTGAGCAGCACATCCAGATGGCTTTTAAATGCATTTAGAGAAGGTGACTCAATCACCTCCCTGGGGAACCTATTCCAGTGCTTAACAACCCTTTCTGTAAATAACTTTTTCCTAATATCCAGCCTAAACACCCCCTGGTGCAACTTGAGGCCATTTCCCCTCATCCTGTCACCTGTCACCAGTGAGAAGAGACTAGCCCTGCTCTTGCTGTAAGCACCTTCAGGTATTGGAAGAGAGCAATAAGGTCTCCCCTCAACCTCCTCTTCCCCATACTAAAGAGCTCCAGTTCCTTCAGTCTTTTCTCGTAGGGCATATTCTCCAAGACCTTCACAAACCTTGTTGCCTTTCTTTGGACCTGCTCCAGCACCTCAATGTACCTTGTGTACTGAGATGCCCAAAACTGAACACAGTACTTGAGGTGAGGCCTCACCAGTGCCAAGTACAGAGGCAGAATTACTTCCCTAGTCCTGCTCACCACTCCATTCCTGATACAAGCCAGGAAATCAGGTTTGTCAAACAGGATCTACCATTTATGAACCCATGGTTGGCCTGTTCCCTTGCTGACCTTTAATTTATCTATGATGGTTCCTGAGATTATCTGTTCCATAATCTTCCTTGGCACTGATGTGAGACTGATAGGTCTGTAGCTGCTGATGTCATCTTTCTGGCCTTTTTGAAGATGGGCATCACCTCTCCAATCCTCTGGGATGTCCCTTGTTAGCTAGGACTATTGAAGGGTGATGGAAATTGTCTTGGTAACCCCATCCACCAACTCCCTCAGCACTGCAGATGCAATCCATCTGGTCCCATTGACTTGTGAGTGTCCAGATTTTGGAGCAGGCCCAAAAATATCTCATCATGGATCATTCTGTTCCCCATCCCTATCTTCCAGTACAGGGGCTGTGCACCCAGGGAAAACAGCTGGTTCTACTAGTAATGACTGAGGCAAAGAGGGCATTAAGTATCTCAGCCTTATCCTGATCCTTGGTCACCATGTTCTCCTCTACATCCAACAAGGGATGGAGATTCTCAATATGAATATGGAGATAGAAGAGTATGAATGACAGGAAAGAAACATTTGTCCTACTTCAGAAGAGCTGAGCTGCCTAGTCCTGCTCTTTGCTTTCTCATTGTCTCTAACTCTCTTTGGGTCAATTAACGTTTTTGCAGCACACCTACTGTGCATTTTTTATTGCCATTGCTATGGACAGTGATACCCTATGGTGTTTTGTTTTGCCTAAAATATATCTGATCTCTATAAAAGATCAGAAAATACTTCTCATTATCTACCTATACTCTGCTAAAGACTCTTCACTCCCCAAAAGACGCGCTCTTACATGCAGTATTTTGGGATAGTCACCTGTCTAGACAGTTTGTCTGATTTTATTTTCAGTGAACTGAATATGAGTATGAAGCTAAAAACTTGACATTGGAATTGCATTCATTGTAAGAAAAAAATTGAACTCTGATTTTCTATTTACCAATAGAAATAACAATGTTTATGTTCTGCCTTTAAGGCATCTTGTAACAGCAGAGTATCGTGTTTTGATTCTCATGAACCTCTGCAGTATAGAACAAAGATAAAATGTGTTTTCGTTGTTGTTGTTGTTGTTGTTTTGTTTTGTTTTGTTTTTTTTTTAGAAAGAACATATCTACATTAAGTTTGACTTTGATTGTAATGGAATGGAAACTCCATCTCAAATTTTTTAAAAAATTGTAATGTATGAATTAACAGAGATTTTCAGTTTAGATGCATAAACACTTTTGTACACGCCCATATATTGTTAAACTGTAAGCAAATGATTACTCATTTTCATATTCCTTAAGTCTGATTTCTTTTTTCTCAAAGTATTTATTACCATACACAAAACAAAGTTCATAAAATGAGGGCAAATGTTTTTGTTCTTCGTTTTTTTGTTGTTGTTTGTTTGTTTTTTGAATCATAGGAAGAGGTGAAGTTTCTTGAAAATATAACCTTTGTATTTGCAAAATTATAAAAATTAAAACATATTTTTAGAGGTGGTAAGAATTGTAGAAAACAAAAGAACCATCAGGTTTACCCAATCTACCATTATACAGCTTACATTTGTATGTGACTAGAGAGCATTATTTCTTTTTTTGTAGAACTTAGATTAAAAAAACTTTCCCAGAATTCTCATGCAACAATGTCTCTTTTTTAGTACAGAGAAATTATCCTTCAGAACTTATAAATAATGTAAATATATAGATTGTAGTTTTCATTTGTGTTTTCTTCAAGATTTTTTTCCTAGGGGAAATAATAATGCAGTTCAGTGATGCTAGAGATTTTATGGGTACCATGTATGAAATGAATGCTTGCTTAATTGTTTCTGGCACATAAACGTGAGCTGAAAAAATGCAAGATCATAGCAGATGCAGAGAAGCTGATCCTAAATAAATGAAACTGGGGTTCTAGAGTTTTAGCTGTGGTTTGATTTCAGAGGAACAAGTAGTCTCATTGATGTATAGGGTAAAACTACATACAGGACATACATGCAGGGGAAGGAAATAGTGTGTAAGTTACTAGGTCATGGGATGACCTCACTACAGCATTTCAATGCCTAAAGGGAGCCTACAGACAGGAGGGGAATCAACTCTTTGAAAGAATTGATAACTGCAGGACAAGGGGAAATGGTTTTAAGTTGAGGGAGGGGAGATTTAGGTTGGATGCCAGGGGGAAGTTCTTTACTATGAGAGTGGTGACGTGCTGAACAGCTGCCCAGAGAGGTTGTGGATTCCCCATCCCTAGAGGTGTTCAAGGCCTGATTGGATAGGGCCCTAGGCAGCCTGGTCTAGTATTAAATGGGAAGTTTGGTGGCCATGCATGTGGCAGAGGAGTTGGAGATTCATGATCCTTGAGGTCCCTTCCAACCCTGGCCGTTCTGTGATTCTGTGATTCTGTGATTCTGTGATATATAAAAATTCGGCAGTACTGAGAATATGAAGCCTGCCTTAGTCAACCGTGCAGCTGAAGTGATTTAGATAAAAAGGAAGAAAAAGCTGCACAACTGAGAGTAATCAACAAGATGTCCACAGCTGATTAAAAGACATTCCCTTTTATATATAATAACTGTGAACTGATCAACACATTTCTCATTTAACTTGGCTATAGATGATACTATATAATGAAAGCATGTGGCCTGGAAAATGGTCAAATATATCATTCATGGAAATTTGGCTCAATAACTAAAGCAGATGCCTAATACCAATGAGAGTCTAAATATGTGGCTAGTGCACAGCTAGCATCCTCTCACATCAACAATAATCTTTAGATCTTTGCACCTATAAGAAAACAGTCAATATGAAAATGAATAACAATGCCTGAGTATAAATACATAAACAGTAGTGAGATAATAATTACTATAATCCAGTTTATGAAAAATAGGCACATCAGAATCAACCTATGAGGTATACTATGAGGACACATTTCTACAGTTATCTGAACTGAATCACTTTAGTTTTGATTATTGCCAAGAAGACCATTGATTCATATCCTATATCAAAGTGGATTCGCACTAAACATTTGTCTGAAAATTAATAAAGTTTGTTAAGCTATCAATTGTTCTCCACCAACACTTACAAATTTCTGATATGATGTTCACTTAAGTCCAGACTTGTGATCCTAGGTCCCATTGCCTTCATCGTCAACATTTAAAAATTAATTGTACAGCTCAAATCATCTCACTGTTCGCGGTTCTGCCCATTCAGACTTCTTTAATTCCTGGTATTGATAAATTGTTCCAGTCCATTTCTGCATGACATTCCTTACAGACTGAAGGCAATAAGGAGGAATTAACTGGTTTCAAGGAGATAACTTTCCTACTCTTACTGCTTGTATCCACTCATAATGTAAGGTATGGATCAAGAGAAGACCAGCAGGTCATCCTGCCCATGCCTTTCTCAACACAAAAACTTATCTTATGACAATCAGAAGTACTTATGGGTTTACCTAGTGTTTTATCATGCAATAAATCAAGTTCAGAATAGTTTAAAATGATTTTAGAGGACTGGGGAGGCTAGTTGATGGAGCAGGCGTACAAGTAGTATTTACCAGTATTCCTACGGTGATGAGGAAGGACACTGAGAAGTAGGAAAACCCACCTTATAAATACATAGCTGAGAAGCTGGTGTAAATAAAAAAATTTTGAGTTCTTTGATCATGGGGCAGTCTACTTGGCACCTGGTATGAGGGCTGACAATGGGTATCACCTATCCCAAAGGGAGAAACAGATCCTTGCCCAGAAGTTGGCGGGACTTGTAGAGAGGGCTTTAAACTAGATATGAAGGGGGAAAGGAATAAAACTAGGCTCGCTAGAAATGAGCCGGGGGAGCAGTAATGGGATTAGGGGTGAAGAGAGGGGCTCAGCTAAAGTGTGTCTATACCCATGCACACAGCATGGGCAACAAACAAGAAGAGTTAGAAACTATTGTGGGCAGGCTAACTATGACCTAGTTGCCATTATGGAAAAATAATGGGACCGCTCCCATGGCTGGAGTGCTGCAATGGCTGGCTACAAACTCTTCAGGAAGGATAGGCAAATAAGGAGGGATGGAGGCATGGCTCTCCATGTTAGAGAGTGCTTTGCTATTACTGAGCTTAAGGCTGAGGATGATAAGGTTGAATCCCCATGGGTAAAGATCAGGGGAAGGGCTGACAAGGCAGACTTCCTGGTGGGCGTTTGCTACAGACTGCCGAACCAGGATAAAGAGACAGATGAGGAGATCTACAAGCAGCTGGTGGAAGCTGTGTGATTGTCAGCCCTTGTCCTCATGGGGGACTTCAACTTCTCTGACATATGCTGCGAATACAACACAGCGTAGAAGAAGCAGTCTAGGAGGTTTCTGGAGTGTGTGGAGGATAACATTCTGATGCAGCTGGTGAGACAGCCAAAGAGGGGAACTGCCCCACTAGACTTGCTGTTCACAAGTAGGGATGGTCTGTTGGGAGATGTGGAGATCGGGAGCTGTCTTGGATAGAGTGACCATGAAATGGTAGAGTTCTAGATTCTTGATGGAGCCAGGAAAGGGAACACCAAAACTGCTACCTTGGACTTCTGGATTTTGAATTATTTAGAATGCTAGCAGGGGGAATCTCCTGGGTTTCAGTCTTAGCGAGTAAAGGGGTCCAAGATGGATGGTCACTCTTCAAGAAGGAAATCTTAAAGGTACAAAAGCTGGCTGTCCCCCTGAGCCGCAAAATGAGCTGGCAGGGAAGAAGACTGGCATGGATGAATAGGAGATATTCTTGAGGCTCCGGGAGAAAAAGAGAATCTACTTCCTGTGGAAGAAGGGACAGGCAACTCAGAAAGAATACAGAGAATTTCTTAAGATGTGTAGAGAGAAAATCAGAAAGGCAAAAGCCCAGCTTGAACTCAAGCTGGTAGCTGGGGTAAAAAGGAACAAGAAATTCTTTTACAAATACATCAACAGTAAGAGGAGGACTAAGGAGAATCTCCATTCTTTACTGAATGAGGCTAGGAATGTAACTACTGAGGATAAGGAAAAGGCAGAGGTTCTGAATGCCTTCTTTACATTTGTCTTTAAAGGTCAGACCAGGTATCCTCAGGGAACTCCACTCTCTGGCCAGGTAGTCTAGGCTGGGGTGTGGACAGAACCCCCCACAATTCAGGAGGATGCAGTCAGAGACCTACTACTTCAGCTGGACTGTCATAAGTCCATGGGGCCGGATGGAATTCACCCAAGAGTACTCAGGAAACTGGCTGAGATGATAGCTGAGCTGCTTGCCATTATCTATCAGTGCTCCTTGTTGACTGATGAGGTTCCAGAAGACTGGAGGCTTGACAGTGTGACTCCTATCTACAAGAAGGGTTGTAAGGAGGAGCCAGGGAACTACAGGTCTATTAGCCTGACCTTGGTGCCAGGGAAGGTTATGGAGCAGATTGCCTTGAGGGAGATCACACGGCATGTGCGGTACAATTGGGGGATCAGGCCTAGCAAGCATGGGTTCACGAAGAGCAGGTCCTGCTTTACCAACCTGAGCATCTTCTATGTCTAGTGACCTGTCCGGTAGATGAGGGAAAAGCTGTTGATGTAGGTTACCTAGACTTCAGCAAGGCCTTTGACACCATCTTCCACAGTATTCTCCTGCAGAAGCTGGCAGCTCATGGCTTGGACAGCTACACTCTTGGCTGGATAAGGAACTGGCTGGAAGGCTGGGCCCAGGGAGTGGTATTGAATGGAAAAACCCAGCTGGCAACCTATCATGAGTGGCATTCCCCATGGGTTGGTGCTGGGGCCTGTCCTCTTCAATATCTTTATTGATGACCTCAATGAGGGCATTGAGTGCACCCTCAGTAAGTTTGTGTATGACACCAAGTTGGCTGGAAGTATTGATCTGCCTGTGGATCAGCGAGGACCTACAGAGGGATCTAGACAGGCTGGATAGCTGGGCTCAAGCCAATGGAATGAGTTTCAACAAGGCCGAATGCCAGGTCTTGCACTTTGGCCCCAGCCAACAACACCAGGGAACACTACAGGTTTGGGGTGGAGTGGCTGGATGACTGCATGGAGGAAATGAACCTGGGGGTATTGACTGATGCTTGGCTGAACATGAGCCAGCAGTGTGCCCAGGTGGCCAAGAAGGCCAACGGCATCCTGGCCTGCATCAGGAACGGTGTTGCAAGCAGGAGCAGGGAAGTGATTGTCCCCCTGTACTCAGCTCTGGTGAGGCCGCACCTTGAGTACTATGTCCAGTTTTGGGCCCCTCACTGCAAGAAAGATATTGAGGTCCCGGAGCATGTTCAAAGAAGGGCAACAAAGCTGGTGAGGAGTCTGGAGCACAGGCCTTATGAGGAGCGGGTGAAGAAGCTGGGATTGTTCAGTCCGGAGAAGAGGAGGCTCAAGGGAGAGGGGAGACCTTATTGCTCTCTATAGCTACCTCTCTACTACCTCTATAACTACAAAGGGAGATTGTAGTGAGCTGGAGGTCGACCTCTTCTCTTGTGTGACTAGTGATAAAACTGGAGGGAATGGCTTCAAGCTGCATTGGGGGAAATTTAGTCTAGATGTTAGGGAATAATACTTTTCTGAAAGAGCAGTCAGGCACTGGAATGGGCTGCCCAGGGAGATGGGCACCCTGGAAGTGTTCAAGGAATGTTTGGATTTTGTGTTGAAGGACATGGTTTAGTGAGTACTATTGGTGATCGGTGGATGGTTGGACTGGATGATCTTGAAGGTCTTTTCCAACCTTGGTGATTCTGTGATTCTGTGATTTAGATATGTCCTTAATTCCCTATGCCACCACAGAGAGCAAAAATAATTATAACACACTGTCCTCTTGTTACTGTGCTGTCTACATCCCTTCACCACAGGTTGAGACTAAAAGAGATTAAACTCTTAACCTAGGTTAGTTGTGATTGCAAAAGAGAGAAGATAACTCTTAGGCCTTTTACTTGTTTTGTCATTTTTGAGAAGAACAAAATAAGCTTTACATTAATTAGATTTGAGCTCAATTTACACACATATTTTCCTACCTTAATTCAACTGTGGGATGATCATTCCCCTAAATCACCATTTGATGCATTTTTGCAAAGGTTTCCTTGTGCATCTGGTAAAATCTTTTCCTCTTAACTCCTCTACTTTTTCAATTTAATGTTTCTCCTTATGATTGGCAAACATCCTCACGGCCGGTGAGTGAAAGAAGTATCATGTAATGTTAAATGATGCCACTGTAGTTCTAAAAAAAACACAGCATATTTCAAAAGAAGTCAAAAGCCCCATGGGGAATGCTGAGACCAGGATTCTGTAGTGTTCGTATATTTATTGCTTTCTCCTAAGTTATTGAACAAAGAATATATTATATTATGATGGTAGCAAATCATAGAATGTTCATTAGTGTTCAGGGACTTCACATGGATTAAGACAAGTTTCTTTACACGTTGGAGAAAATACTTTGAAAACAGCAAATTTCTTCTTGTTTCTAAGACAGTCACTTCTTCCTCCCTCTCCTTGCACACTGACACAGGAAGTAAAAGATCTTGTAATGTGTATCATGCAGTGATTTATTATTTTGAGCAAATATAAAGGTCTAATCATCTAATTATAATATAAGTTGAATCCTGATTCAGTCTTATGCTTTGTTTTGTTTTGTTTCATTAGCCTCATATATAAGCTGAAATCTAAAAGCTATATATTATTGTTAACAACATTAGTAATTAATTATTATTGTTATTAACATCTAAATGCACTATTTACAAGTTAAATTTCCAGTATAGAGATACAATGAGGATACAGTAAGAAAGAAAGTTCAGTCCCACCTCAAATATAATGAGTAGCAGCCTGACAGACAAATACAAGAAAATGACAATATTTATGAACCAGCAATGTTGTCATAGCCTCCAAGAATAAATTCAGTTTTCAGTGAAAGAAAAAATGAAAATGTATTCATATATTTTGCTAAAAGAAAAAAAAAAAAACAACATTAAAATTAAATTTTATAAATGGACTGATTTCAGCTGCTTTAATTTTCAGGTGGATAGTCATATACTTAAGTAATACATATATTTGTCAAATGAAAATAAAAGAAATGAATAAAGAAAAGAGATTTTTCAAATTACTCTTTTTTTTTTTTTTTTTTTTTTTTTTTTTTTAATTAAGGCCATGCTTCTTAATGAAAGACAAATCACTTACTCTTAAAGTGAGGATTTAACTGGCCATAATATTATAAGTTAGTCCAATCAAGAGTTTGAAGGAACTAAGAACAATTTATTTGGCAAATTTTATGACTAATACAACTTTCATGCCTTTCTGACAAATGTCTTTGTTTTAACATTAGAAATTCTGGGTAGATATTGTTTAAAAAGACTTGTGTGGTAAGTTGCATCCTGTAGATTAATAAAATAATAAAAATAATGGAAGTTTAAATGAAGCTTCTTTACTATTACTTTCCATATTTGTGATCTCATTTTTGGTAGAAAAGTTGAAGGAAGTGTGCTTATCTTTTGAAGTGTACACACCTCTCCGTTTAAAGTTTTATTTCTTTCATTGAGAATTTTTGGAAGCAAATAGTTTCCTGCCTGTGCAGTACAACAAAAAAAAAGCATCAGTAATCTTGGATTTCAGTTAGTGTCTCTCTACAGCTCATTGCCCATTGTAGGATTCTGATTTTGGCCAGGTCTGGAACTCTCTTCCTCTTCCCTGATTCTGCCTTTGCCATCTTCACCTTCCCATGCCTGCAAAGATAATGGAGAAAATCACCTTCAAGTAGATATTAAGGAAAAGGAGAGATAAGGAGGAGATCTGAGACATTCTGTGATTCTCTGTGATTCTGTGACACCAATCTGAGTGGTCCAGTTGACACAGTAGAAGGAAGAGATGTCAATTTGTGAGACCTGAACAAGCTTGAAAAGTAGTCTCATGTAAACCTAATGATGTTCAACAAGGCCAAATGCAAGGTGTTCCATTTAGGTCAGAATAATCCCATGTATGAATACAGGCTGGGAGAAGAACTCAATAAGAGTAGCCCAATGGAGAAGGACTTGGAGGCTTTGGTGGACAAAAACCTGAAGAAGAGTCAGCAGTGTGTGTTTGCAGCCTGAAAGACCATCAGTATCCTAGTCTGCATCAATAGAGTGATGACCAACGGGGAGAGGGAGGTGATTCTCTCTCTATACTCTGCCCATGTAAAACTCCATCTGGAGTACTGTGTCAAGATCTGGGGCTCCCAGAACAAGAATGATGCAGAGTTGTTAGAGTGAGTCCATATAAGGGCCACAGAGATGATCAAAAGAGTATCTCTGCTATGAGGAAAGGTTGAGAACACTGGATTTGCTTAGCTTGGAGAAGTCTCCAGGGAGATCTCACTGTGGCATTCCAGAACTTGAAGGGAGATGATAAGAGTGATATTTTACACAGTCTGATAATGATAGGACAAGAGGGAATAACTTAAAACTAAAAGAGAGGAGATTTAGGTTAGATGTTAAGACCAGTTTCTTTACTCAGTGGGAGTAAAGTGGGTTGCTTTGAGGAGTTGTGGATGTCTCATACTTATAGGCTTTCAAGGGCAGGTTGAATGGAGCCCTGGACAGCCTCAGTTGATGGCTGGAAATCCTGTCCATGGCATTAAGGTTGGAGATAAATCATAGAATCATAGAATCACCAAGGTTGGAAAAGACCTAAAAGATCATCCAGTCCAACCATTCACCTATTCCCAATAGCTCCCACTAAACCATGTCCCTCAACACAACATCCAGTCTTTCCTTGAACACCCCCAGGCTCAGTGACTCCACCACCTCCCTGGGCAGTTCATTCCAGTGCCTGACCACCCTTTCTGAAAAGTAATACTTCCTAATGTCCAGCCTGAATCTCCCCTGCCGTAGCTTGAAGCCATTCCCTCTGGTCCTATCACTAATGACACAAGAGAAGAGGCCGACCCCCAGCTCACTACAGCCTCCCTTCAAGAAGTTATAGAGAGCAATGAGGTCTCCCCTGAGCCTCCTCTTCTCCAGGCTGAACATTCCCAGCTCCTTCAGCCTCTCCTCATATGGCCTGTGTTCCAGAATGATCGTTAAGATTCCTTTCAATCCAAGCCATTCTCTGTTGTGATGATTATGTGATTCTGTAATTCTCACTGAACTCTCTCCTGTCGTACATCTACTGTACTGTTCTTTTCGTATCTGCTGATTGTTGCTAAACCTTACAATTTATTTTGTAATAAATTGTAATAAATACAGAACCATAGAATCATAGAATCTCTGAGGATGGGAAATATCTCCAAAATAATCTATTCCAACTTTCCGCCTACCACCAATATTTTCCTACTAAACCACGTCCCTCATTGCAACATGTAAACATTTTTTTGAACACCTCCAGGAATCACAACTCCACTACTTCCCCAGCCAGCCAATTCCAGCGCTTAATGATTCTTTTGGAAAAGCATTTCCTAACATCCAACTTGAATCTTCCCTGATGCAACTTGAAGCCACTCCTCTTAATCCTATTGCTAGTTACACAGGATATAAGGCTGAAACTCACCTCAGCACTATCTCATTTTGCTTACTTATGAAGAGCTATAGGGTCTTCCCTGAGCCTCCTCTTCTCCAGATTAAACAAACCCAGTTAGTTCTCTCAGTTGCTCCTCATAAAACATGTGCTCCAGACCCCTCTCCAGCTTTGTTGTCCTTGTCTGGACACACTCCAGGGTCTCAATGTCTTTCTCATAGTGAGGGGCCCAAAACTGAATGCAATACTCAAGGTGCTGCCTCATCAGAGCTGAGTACAGAGGTGATCACTTCCATGTTCCTATGTCTGATACAAGCCAGGATACCATTGACTTTCTTGACAACGTGGACACACTGCTGGCAAATATACACCAGCAGGTCCAAATATACATACCCCAGGTCCATTTCTTCTACACTGTCTTCCAGACACTCTGCCCCAAGACTGTATCATTACCTGTGGTTGCTGTGGCTAAAGTGCAGGACTCAGCACTTGGTCTTGTCTAATCTCATCCCGTGAAATGAAAATTTAAAGAGTTGCCTTATAATGGAGATGTTCTTTGCACTTATACAATATGTTTTCTCAGGAAAATACACAAAACTGAAAGATAATCAGTTAGGCTCGCGAAGGAATAGATATGTTTTTAATGCCAGGGCAAAATGTCAGATACACACATCTCAAACAGTTGTAAAAACCTTTGCTACGATAGCTCAAGATTTCTTTATTGGCAGAAGTTATCAGACTTGGTTTCTTGTTTCTATTATCTTCTCCTTGTGGTACCTCCTAGGAAGTTTCCATAAGTAACTGAAGAGCACTCACTACATCTGTTTTGAGTTCAGCAGAGTGTTTCTGCCAGTGCTTTTCTTTGCTTTCAGGACAGATACTGAGCTGGGTCTCTGCCAAGGTACAGAAAAGGATGTGACAAGGTTGTACTGGCTTTTGATTTATCTTTGCTGGGCTATTGGATAGTAGAGTACTAACGGACACTGATGTAAGGAAAGGGATGACAAATCTTAGGACCTGCTCGCCGGGCAGAACTGTGTCACACATACACTCAACTTCTGGCTTAAGATAAGACATTTAATCTCTCTGTACTTAAGCCCCATCTGTAAAATGGATGTCAGGACACTGCTGCAGCAGGAACTGTTGTGAAAGGAAAGGGGTATATAATTAATAGCTGACTAGAGGCTGGATAGCAAAATTCATCAAGTGTTGGGTAGGTTCATAATGAATTTCTGACCTGGGGGACAAACATCAGTGGTACTTCATTACTTGAGTCTTAGGATGAAGAAAAAGACCTGTGCCATTAAGCAGCCAAGAAGAAAGTCCGTAAACTAGGGAAAAAAGAGGGAGGCAGAGAGCTCTTTTTCAGCACACTGAAAGGAACTGTCCATACTTGGCAAACAAAGGAGCTGAAAAATCTAAGACAATTTCAAACCGCAGTTTAGTGTGTTTTCTTTATCATTCTTTTTCACTTGTAGCAATATCTGCTATACTTGTCCTTGATTTTTGTTGTTGCTTTTCTTGTTGTTCTGTCTCTCTTCTCCAAACGAACAATCTATTTCATGTGAGCTCTCTTCTGAAACTTCATGGTTTCCCCACAGGTCATGATTTAAGGAATCTCACTCAATATCAGTGATACCCTTTCTGCCTCTGATTACAGAGACCCAATAACTAGATTTCTTAATGTCCCTCATAAAGTTCATTTTCAGCATTGTCATCTGTGATGCAAATAAATCTTTCTTTGCCCTGAAAATTACAGATTGAAACCTTTTGCCACTGTGAGCATCAGAAATAAGCTAATGTCAAATCTAAGAGTCCCTAATATTTTTTTATCATCACATAGGTGATAAATTTAAAAAATAAAATGACAACATATGTTAGAGTCATTTGGTATCTACCATCAGATTGTCTTAAGCATGTGTTTAAATAATCCCTCTGCACTTAAAAAAGCTATGAATAATAATTAAAAAAAATACCAACTGCTGTTTAATATTCAAAACTAAGTTGCTGTAAGCAGTGCTAAACACATCAAAGTGCTTATTTTAAAAAGGCAGTATATAAGCATATTTTTATATTTAAATAATAATAATATTTAAAATTTACTTGGCTGCTTTCAGACTGTCACCTGTCTCCCTTGTTGCCCTTCAGAACTTACATAATTAATTGTCCATATCTTAAAATGCTCAGCTGAGGAAACCTCTACACTAAGTGGAAGCAGTTGAATACACTTGCTGTCAGCAACCCAAATACAGAGACCCTTCTAGATACCAGAAAGTCCTTTGAGAATAAAACAATAAAAGAGCATTTTGGGGCAGCAGAACACAATCCTTACCTCGGAGAAAACAAAGTTTTTTATCCTTTCTTGGACAAATGTAGATGTATTCCTAAATTCTGGATTGTCTTTGACAAATAGGTATTTTCAAAATAGTACAGTCCCAAGGGCTTGAAGAAGATGTGAAATTAAGTAGAGACATGGACACAGCACTGGAACTACTTTAAAATAGTGAAAAACATAATCTGCCTAGTGTTTTGTTGTTGTTGTTTTAATGCTTTTCTTGAAACTATTTATGTTTTTTTTGTCAGTCTTAGAAACTGAACTGCATATAATGTTATATGGATTTTCTGTTCACTCCCTATTCAAACTACAGCAATGGGTGATGGTTTTCTGTCTACAGCAGTCCATTTGGTGCAGACATCATCTGTTAGGACTCAACACTGTTGTCACTTGGGGTGAACCAGTGGTGGCCATTTTTTATCAAGGTAAGTCTTGTGCCATTACATGGAAATCAGCCGAAGTGCACTGTTTCAGTTAGCTCATAACTACTTCCACTTTCAGTTACAGAAATAGAGCTCAATTTTATATCTTTGTTTTTTTTCTCACAATCTGAAGATATAATTACTAACATAGCTTTGCATTCTTGGAAGGGAAAAATAAAGGAAACCTGCCAGCAAGCTTGATTGAGCAATTCTCATATAGAATGCTTTTGTACCAATTGCTAGTGCTGCAGACATGGGAATTTCTCTGTATTTTAGTTGTATTATGAGATAATTTTCCAATCACTGTATATGAAAATATAAAATTTACTGTTGGCTTTTCAGCTCTTCGTTTCATAGAAGAGAGAAGAGGATGTATTTTCATTGCCAAGTCTCAGGTAAATGAGGCTCTGGTTCAGCCCCTGGCAGAACAAGGAGGTTACACGGGGGTTAAATTAAATAAAATCAGCTGTTCTAATTAAAATAGCATCAGTTCAGTGGAATGGAATAACACATCAGCAATGTCTTGTTTTGTTTTTCTTCATGCTAGGATTGGTAAGAAGTGATTTCTCACATCATTACTGAAACTTGTTTTAAAGCATCACTTCAGGAGTATAAAAGAACTTTTTTTTGGGAAGCAGTAATACCATGATGTTCACGAATCAATCTGTTTATATTCCCTTGATCATATGAAAAAAATAGAATATGTCCATGTAGAAGCATAAAGTATTGTCTGAATGAGGAAGGATTTCAGTAAGAAAACTTCATAGAAGATGCCATGGTAGGAGAATTATTTCTTATTCTTTTCTATTTCGGGGCATTTTGAGAACAGGATGTTTGGATTGTAAGTCTTGTCATTAAATCCTGCCTTTTTCTATTTGAATTACCATCTAATATACTCTCATGGTCAATTTAAGCATCTCTTTGTTAAGCATCTCTCATTGATATTGTTATTTTGATATTATGGTAGAACCTTAACATATATAGTAGAAAATCAAAAGATTCTCATCGTGTTCTTTTCTGCTGCAGAAAATACTTCCTTTTTTCCATCTTTTTTATTTCCTTCTAAATATGTGAATGAGAGGGAAAAGAATAACCAAACTTTCTCCTTAGAATAAGTTAAATTTGCTAAATAAATAACGTAGAAAAATTAAAAATTCCTGGTACAGAGTATAATGCATATTTTATTATTTTCTCCTCACAATGTTGTTAAAAAATACATAATCTCTTCATGCATGTATATTTCCTTGAGGATGGTGCTCTGTAGCTCTGAGGCAGGATAAGTAGCATGTGATGTGGCAGCTGTAAGGTAACATGTTTTCCCATAAAAAGCAGAGTAAATGTGCACATAAATTCCATATAAACTGTCAGCATGTCAGCTATGCTAACACTAGGTAAGATACTGCCCTGGAGCCTCACTAACTTATGCATTATCATTTTTCAAACAGCACATTTCAAGAACTTGCACAGCTCCTATGGAAACGATATTCAGACCACCCTCATTCTGGCCACTTTGGCAGCTTTCTTTCCCATGCAAGGCATGAAGAAAGATAATATCTACTCTTATTCTCTGTAAGGGAGTGATGTTTTCCCTGGTGGTCAATAGCAGAGTTGGGAATTTAACCCTGTTTTCTCATAGATTATTGCAGTCTGGGACTCATCTCATTCTAGCTGCAGACATTTACATGTTAAACCTCCACATCTGAGTGAGTCACCCCAGGCTCTGCAGTCACTCTTTGCAGTTAACCAGGGTGCTGTGTACTTTTAGGGAGTAATTCATCTGATCTACTTTAGCTGTATACTTTAGCTGTTATGCATCACACCTCAAAAGAGCCTAGGGAGTTTAACAGAGATATCAACACCTACATTATGAATATCGAAGTTAGAAGACATAAATCAACTCCTAAATATTTGCAGCCTTCTAAAACAACCAGTCTTCTAAGCCGGTTTGTTTTTGTTTTTGTTTTAAAGATAAAGGTACATATATATACTATACTAATAGCATACTACTATATTACTGTATCTCTGTAGCTGGACACAACTCAAGTCGAGGAACTTCCCACAAACTATTTGGTCAGGTCCGAGTGTTGCAGCCCACACCAAACAATGCACTTCTTTTTTTTTTATTTATTGTGAAAATAGAAAATCTACTGCCAACTTGCCTCTCCATACAGAGAAAAGAGATCTGGAAAATCTGTGGACAAAAAGAAGGGGTTATGAGTATCATTTTGATAGACTTCACACAACATTCATATAGAGTTATATTCCAAATACCATACATGGTGGACAAGAATGTGACAAGCCTACTTGTCTTGAGTGATCAACTGAAACATTTACAATGTACAGGGCTGAAGAAGAGCAGGTTTCAGGTGCATCTTCTTTTCTCTTGGATCCTGTGGTCCAGTTTTGACACTTGCTGCTGTTCCCCATGTCCAAACTGCATTCATTATATTCCTTTTCCCTTGTAACACAGCTTATAGAAAAAGTTGTTCAGTGATTGGTTTAACTCTCCAGTGAAAGTTCAGTGCAAATACTGTCATGCTCAATTTTGACAATTTTACAACGAAAAGTTTAACATATTAGAAAGCATTTCTTGAATGAAATCTAAATTAATCTCTGCCCAAAACAACCAAACCAAACCAAAACATAAAAGGAAAAAGATATGTCATAAGACAAGAAAATGACATCCCAAACAGCTTGCCTTGTAATACAGATATTTATTTATCACCTGAGTTTGCTTTGCACATTCTAGGCTGTGATGCAGTGGTCATGGAAGACAAAATTATCAGTAAGAGGCATCTAATATTTTTCTGTCAACAGACACAATAAAACTCTTTCTTCTATACTTGCCCTTCCTCTTCAAGGTCATGTGCTCTCCATCGACCTCTTGAAACATGCACGCATCTAAATTATACAGGCATATCATTGTTATCATAAATACATTATGTAATCTTATTTTCATAGTTAATGTAAGAGGGTCAGAGAAAATTTTTACTTGAATAAAATAGGTCAGTAACCTGAAAAGACTGAAGAACAGTGCTTTAGATAGATGGACAAGGAAAGTCTTTGTGATCTCATTTCCATGAACTTTAGCTGAGATTCAAGTGCTGATGAGGTACTTTAGTTTATGGTATAGAGCAAACTAATCTGAAGACATTTCCTTAGTTGCTATCAATAAGCTATTCAGACCTCCTGTACAAAGTATTTCCCATGTGAGATAGATATAAAAAAATAATTTTTAGTGAAGATTCTTCTAGAAGACTTCATGAGTTCCTGTTAGTGCCTGATGAAGTGACACAGTCTGAAGTCTGAATTAAAAACAAAAACATTTGATACCTTGAGGGAAGAAGGAAGATATTCCTGAATGGATTTGGCCTAACTGGAAAACAAAAATAAAAAGAGATGTTTTGACTCTCAGTGTGGTGGATTCTTCTTGTCCTCTTGGTATAATTCTTTGTACAAGAGCTCTGATCTTTGATGGAGAATTTTAGGCAGTCTAGCAATGAGATAAAATAGTATGGTGAAGAAAACAAATACAGCCTCATTACAGTGAATATCTTCAATTCTAATACATATAAATATATTCATTAGTTATTAATCTAGTAAGTGTCATTAGTTATTAATCTAGTAAGTATATAGATTACAATTTTACTTCACTTTGTTATAATTTTACTTACACGTAGTTTCAAGAGAAACTATTTTGTTTTGTCATGTGGTTGTTTTCTCAGAAACATTTTTTTACTTGTATATTAGCTTTAAAATATTCGAATTTCACCTAATTTTCACCTAACTTTCTAATGTCAGGAAGCATGAAGAGGGGAAAGAGGGTGTATTTATGGACTGAAAAAGTAGCATGTGAATTTATGTAATAGTCATATTCAAAAAGTCATTTTCCAGATCCTTGTAATCATGTTGTGAGAAGCAAACTCAGGAGTTTGGACTTTACGATCCCCATGGGCCCATTCCATCTCTGGATAGTCTATGATTCTATGAAATTGAAGTTACTTCCAGATAGTTAGCTACAGAAAGCACTGACATAAAATATATTTGCTTATATTTCACTTCCTTGATTTCAGATACTTGCAATAACAGTGATGAAAGAAGACATAGAAATGCTGTGTCAGACAAAAAAATAAAGGTAGTTGTCTCTGATCTTGCTATGAGAGCCAAGCTGAGATGAAATTTAAGTGATTTATCTTGTTCTACTTTGATTTGATTTGGCTTTAACAAAGGGGAATTTGATATACAGATGGCTAGCAAAATTCAGAAAAATTCTGAAATCTGTTCAAGCTATCAATAATTTTTGTGTTTCCTCATGTCCTCAGGTTTGCAAGATTGGGTTGCAAACATAAAACAAAATAAAATAAAACAAAATACCTATTCTTTTCTTATTCCTTTTTCTTCTTCTTTTTCTTTTTCTTTTCTTTTTCTTTTTCTTTTTCTTTTTCTTTTTCTTTTTCTTTTTCTTTTTCTTTTTCT
>NW_024884922.1:4151382-4157759 GCF_019232065.1 Centrocercus urophasianus | reverse complement strand
TTATCTGATTTTTTCTTATTTTTTTTTTATTTTGCTTTTTTTTGTTTTTTTTTTTTTCTTTTTTCCTTTTTTCTTTTTTCTTTTTCCTTTTCCTTTTTTCTTTATTATTCCCCCTGAAGCTGGGGGAAGGTTTCATTTTAGGATGTGATTAGAGTTCTATACAGATCTCTGGATGAGTTTTTGCATGCTCTTTCTACAGCTAAATCTTCTCAAGCTGTGATCCCATCAGATCTCCTGGGGCACTTCCAGCTGTGATCCTGTCACATCTCATGAGCTAAACAGGTTGGGCCAACTCAAGCTGCTATGCTGTCATATTTCATCAGCTAAGGAGGTTTTGGATGAGTCAGTGCTTGAACAGGAGACTTGCAATGAACAGGCTGGTTTCAGAGGACGTAGTAGTTGTGATACGTGTGTGACCTCCAGTGATGTTCCGACTTCATTTAGTTTGTGAAAGCACTGATCTCAGGCAGAGACTCTGGTCTGTCAATATTTCATACTGCTGAAATATGGGGTTACTAAGAAAGGATGAAACTGAGGCCTTTCTTCAGATTCCAATACAAATAGAGACTGGATTTTTTTTATTTTTTTTTCTCTTCCTGCCTCAGTTCTCTGAGTTTCTTGGAAAGAAAGCAGAGGAGAACCTAATTTAAAAAGAAGATGAGTGTTGTTTAAATCTTGTTAGTCAAATAATTTTTTTTTCTCTCTGGAACCTGCAAATTCTCCTACATTTCTGCCTCAGTGCAGCTCCATAACAAAGGAACAACTTCCTTTATCTGCAGTTGCCAGGTAATTTGTTTTGCAGCTCTGTTTAGGAAGCAACTTCTTGAGGATCAGCCTTCCTTTCTTCTCATCAAGGAAACTGCATATCATAATGCTGAAATTAGTTTGTGGCCTTTGGAAGCTTCCTAAGCCTTGTGTTTGTAATGAACTAACATGATGAAGTAAAAACATAAAATAGTTTTTGTTTTTCCTCATGTATTTTCTAATTCATTTCATTGTTCCTCATTTTATTTTGAAAATAAAGAAAAAAAGGCAAAGAATCTGATAGGAAAAAAAAAAAAAATTAAAAAAAAATCACAGAATGGCCAGGGTGGGAAGGGTGGGAAGGGATTGCAAGGATCATGAATCTCCAACCTCCTGCCACATGCAGGGCCTCCAACCTCCACACTTAATACTAAACCAGGCTGCCCAGGGCCCCATCCAATCTGGTCTTGAACACCTCCAGCGATAGGGCATCCATGACCTCTCTGGGTAGCCTGTTCCAGTGCCTCACAACTCTCTCTGTAAAGAACTTCCCCCTAACATCCAACCTGAATCTCCCCTCCCTCAACTTCAAACCATTTCCCCTTGTCCTACTGTTATCTACCCTATCAAAGAGTTGATTCCCCTCCTGTTTGTAGGCTTCCTTTAAGTATTGATAGGCTGCAGTGATGTGACCCCGTAGCCTTCTTTTCTCCAGGCTGGACAAGCCCAGCTCCCTCAGCCTGTCTTCGTAGGGGAGATGCTCCAGTCCTTTGATCATCTTCGAGGCTCTCCTCTGGACCCTCTCCAACAGTTACCTGTCTTTCTTGTACTGGGAAAAAAAAAATAATTATAATTAGTGGGAGAAAAGGAAATACTGCTTTGAGGTTGTATATATTTTGCAGGCCTTATATTGGTATTTTACATGTTGATATTCACATATTTTTTAACTGACATTTATAACAAAATACTAATTTCCTTTGAAATCATTTTCTATCACCAGAATTCACATTTTCTTAGTAATAGTAATCTTCAGTAAATAGATAAGCAAAAAGCAAAGTTTTTAAAAAATGAACTTGACAAAAAAAGTGTGCCATCTCAAAGAAAATATTAATTAATTAAAATAGAAAGATTACAGCAAAAATTATATCCATTTTTTGCTATACATTTATATTATGGAAGGAAAGTACTCCTACTGGGGAAAACCACAGTTGTCAAGCATGTTCTTAACCAGGCTTAGGAACAACACATACTGAAATTACCCTTCTCTGTGAAAATAAGCAGTAGTCTGTAAAAGATGGAATGATTCCGACTACAGAGGGAATTGAATCTTGACAGATTCTGCTCCCTTAATGCAGTAGACAACAATGATCTCTGAAGAAATATTAGGTATGCCTTTATTCCACTCCCAACCATCTTAGGTTATGATGAAATGTATGTGAAAGTATTGTCTCTTCAGCACTTTTCAGGAAATCTGATATGAACCCCACAACTTGTGTATATAAACAACTGAAGAAAAGTTGATAGTATGTACTAGTGCAGTTTAAAAGATGATGCATAGTAGCTACCCTTCAGGACCAGAGAATGGATCACCTTACCTTGCTGACAAGGTCCATTTATGCAGAAACATGCAGACTTCCAGGGCTCCCCTCAAAATCAAAGAAGAAGAGGAAATAAAGGAACTACTTCTCTGAGTTGCTTTAGATTGAGGCACACCAAAAATACTGCTGACACATATACAGACAGGTTTCTGTGTTCTTCTTAACTCTATTTAGAGATACAGCGATATTCCTTTCTAGCCTCTTCCTCACCCCTACTTTCCTTTCTCTTTTTTCTTCTTCTTTTTTTCTTTTTTTCTTTTTTTTTTCCAATAGATGTTTAGAAATTCCCATTTGAAATGTTAAACTGAAGATGAAGGTTTTGATGCTTCTATCAAAATTATTGTGGTGGGTTGGTGGGAGTGGGATACATTTTCTGAGGAGTAAAGCCTTCAGCACAGGAGAGTGTGTCGATAGAGATGCGGAGAATCTAAAGCATAAAGGTTAGCATTTTAAATGTCTGAAGTTAGAAAGACTGCTCTTTTTGAACTGGTCACAAAGGGAGCCAAGTGTCTGCACCAAGAAGACTGAGTGACCTTTTCAAAGTCTTACGTATTGTTTATTTTCACTGAATTATGTGTGTATGTGCATGTAAGTGTACTGCGTGGTGAGCAACTGACAGATGCTACAGAGTTTTTTCTTAAACTTGCTGAATCTCTGCTAATTAGAACTGGGATAGAGTTATACTTTTAAATTCACAGTTAAGTTCTTAATTTTATAATATTTTCTGAGCCAAAACGGATGCAAGTAGACAATGCTTCCCCACTTAAATCTGTTACAAAACAAAAATCTGGAGAAAGTGTTCTTGGTTTAATTGAAGTTCTCATTACAATTTTAATTTACTTTTTATATCAAGTTTGTATCTGTGATATTATGTAATACATGATGCAGGAACGAAAGCCATATCTATATTTGTAAATTATGCGTGTTCAGAACTGATTTCATGTGTAGAAGCGAACTGGCATAAATCAGTCCACTTCCTTGTTAGATAAATCTTTAAACCTTCTGAAATGGGCGGCCACATCCACGTCATCCTCGGCCCATGCTGTTTCCTGAATTGTTCCCAGAAATTACCGGGGGATGTGATGGTTACCCACACCAAGACTGTGCTAGGGACAAACAGCTAAAACAGCTAGGGACAACTCTAACTATTTAAATTCGTAGACAATTTACTCCAAAGCCCAGGAATATTTCCTGGCACTGTTTAGTTTAGAACTGTAGGCATAGTGATTACATCCTTTGGACTAGGCTGCAGTTAATTTGGTCAAATACCAAAAGAAGAAGCTTATTGTGTTTCACTCTGGGGAATATCTCCCTGGCTTTATCCTTAAATTGGACTAAAGATTGTATTCACCCTGTGAGCTGACAGCTGTGGGTGATGGAAAATATTCCCACACTTCTCTCCTGCATACTTCTCCGTAAACAAAGCTTGCAGTTTTAAAAAAGTACATATCTACATCTAGTCAAGTCATACAAGTTAAACGCATGTATTTGTGAACTTCCAAAATGACTGCTTTTAACTGAGATGTGAATCAGGACTATTTTATACGATTTTATATGCAGGTGAAGTTATTTTACCTTTTCCTTTGGTCAAAAGTTACCGATGTCATTTACCTGGACCTGAGCAAGGCCTTTGACATGGTCCCCCACCACATCCTCATCTCCAAATTGGAGGGAAGTGGATTTGATGGGTGGACGACCCAATGGATAAGCAATTGGTTGAAAGGCCGCAGACAGAGGGTGGTGGTCAATGGCTCTATGTCCAGGTGGAGACCGGTAACAAGTGGTGTCCCCCAAGGGTCTGTCTTGGGACCGGTGCTCTTTAACATCTTTATTAATGACATCGATGAGGGAATTGAGTGCACCCTCAGCAAGTTTGCTGACGACACCAAGCTGAGTGGTGCGGTTGATACGGTGGAAGGAAGGGATGCCATGCAGAGGGACCTGGACAGCCTGGAGGGCTGAGCTCATGTGAACCTAATGAGGTTCAACAAGACAAAGTGCAAGGTTTTGCATTTGGGCCGGAAGAACCCCAGGCACCTGTACAGGCTGGGAGGAGTGGTCCTTGAGAGCAGCTCGGCAGAGAAGGACCTGATGGACGAGAGACTTAACATGAGCCAGCAGTGCGCTCTGGCAGCTCGAAAGGCAAATGGGAACCTGGGCTCCATCAGGAGAGGGGTGGTCAGCAGGGACAGGGAGGTGATTGTCCCTCTCTACTCGGCTCTTGTGAGGCCCCATCTGGAGTACTGTGTCCAGTTGTGGAGCCCTCAGTACAAGAAAGACATTGAGATTTTGGAAAGGGTCCAGAGGAGGGCGACTAAGATCATCAGGGGGATGGAGCACCTCCCCTGTCACGACAGGCTGAGGGAGTTGGGCTTGCTCAGCCTGGAGAAGAGAAGGCTGCGGGGTGACCTCATTGCAGCCTATCAATACCTGAAGGGAACCTACACCCAGGAGGGGAGTAAACTCTTCAAAAGGGCTGACAATAGCAGGACTAGGGGAAATGGATCGAAGTTGAAGGAGGGAAGATTTAGGTTGGATGTTAGGGGGAAGTTCTTTACAAGGAGAGTGGTTAGGCCCTGGAACGGGCTGCCCAGGGAGGTTGTGGATGCCCCGTCCTTGGACGTGTTCAAGGCCAGTTTGGACGGGGTCCTGGGCAACCTGATCTAAATGTGTATGTTTGGTGGCCCTGCTAGGCAGGGGAATTGGAACTACATGATCCTTGAGGTCCCTTCCAACCTGGGTGATTCTGTGATTCTGTGAAAAATTTAGGTTCTGTATATTGCTCTTTATACTAGAGTTTATTTTTAGGTTTTGGTCTTGTTATAGGAGTAAATAGCCCATTATTATACTCCAGCACAGATGTGGATGGGAAAATATATAATGGGGAAAAAAATTATAATTTATGAATTCTTTTCTGTTGAATAGATAAATATAAAACAATTCACTCCCCAAATATACTGTTTTTTCTTTTCAGAGTAAACTTTCACACTGCTGGTGTGATTAAAGCTCTACAACCAACAAAATGCACAACACAACCTTACTCAAACCAAAGAGATTTCCACTCACTCAGTGACTTGATTGGCAGGAAGATTTCACTCATGTTTCATACACAAGAATTTCCACTCTAAAAACAGGATACCTCAGTGTGCTTCAGACACAGATACTTGTGTCAGTACTTATAACTTGGTAAAAACTTGTTCAAACTTGCACAACTTGGTAATAAACTTCTAAAAGTTACTTGAGAATTTAGGTAACACTGAGATTACTAAATGCATTTATCATGCACAATAGCTCTGAAATTGGGTCGTAAATTTACTGGAAAACAGCTGGAATCATTCTGAGAATTATATTCATAGCTACGCTTTCAAAACAAGTGAATAATTATTATTAATTGTTCTGGAAAAGAAAATAAATAAACGTCAAACACTGACAAGTTTCTTGAATATCTGGGCAGCTGACTTCTATGGTAAGGCACATGTCTGTACTGTTGTTTTTGGTGCAATGCCAAAAATGGTGAAAAGTAGTCTCCTTTCCTTCCAAGATGCGGAGAAACTGCAGTCAGTCCCTTTTAACTCATAATTGAAATTTTCGTCTCTTGAATTAGAAGCACCCATTAAAATAAAATAAAATGCCACATAAAATGCAATTCCTACTACAATTTGAAATGTGCTTTCACTCTCTGTAGCAGTATTTCTAACTGCAGTGTAACTAAAAACTAATAACCTCATTTTTAATTAGATGGGTTTGCAGCATTTTGCACCCGTTTCAGACTAGTTGTTTTAAACATATCTTTCTTTCTTTCTCTGTTTATCATAAAAATAGTTCTGAAATATATCCTACTCATTAAAAAAAAAAAAAAAAACCAGCAAAAGAATATAAAATAATAGCCTAAAAGTGATATTGAACACAGTATGAACTATTCTGATTCTTTTTTTTGTACAACCATCATCTGAACCTTTTCATTTTCCTTTGTTTTCTTTTTTTCTTTTCTTTTCTTTTCTTTTCTTTTCTTTTCTTTTCTTTTTTCTTTTTTTT
>NW_024884922.1:4087367-4140780 GCF_019232065.1 Centrocercus urophasianus | reverse complement strand
AGGAAGGAAGGAAGGAAGGAAGGAAGGAAGGAAGGAAGGAAGGAAGGAAGGAAGGAAGGAAGGAAGGAAGGAAGGAAGGAAGGAAGGAAGGAAGGGAGGAGTTGGCCCTGGACTTCACAATTCAAGATTTATAATTTTAATTTGTTCACTTCCAATTAACTTCCAATACTAACTGGACATAGTAAATCCTATTAAATCCTATCCTTTTTTCACTTCAAGCTTCGCAGTTCTCACCTTATCTTCATATATATTTTTACATACCAGTAGGTCTAATTATTTTTGCATTTAGTACCAATTTAGTACCAATGCCTTATCAGGACCAGAGATGTTGATTTATGTCACCTGGAGAACCTCATTTCATTGGCTTCACATGCAGCAAAATGAGTAGATGGTGCATTTGTGAAGATCTGGATTAGGTCCTTTTCCAAGAGACTCATTTCATCATCACTGCTGCATGGACAAGAGGGGGATGTTCATGACTAATTGACCACCGAAAACTAGTCTAAATAATGAAGACAGTTCATCTAGAACACAGGAAAAGTTCAAGAGTATGTCAAGAAAAAGCCTGCAATCTCCTGCTCCCACTGTCCCAGACCATGTAATACTCCTCAGTATTATGAGGAGTGAGTGAATATGTCATTTCTTCTGCTGAAAATGGACCACTGTAAAGAGAGGTGTGAAAGATTCATGAGAAAACATTGTTAAAAGTAGCACAGTGAATAAAAGTGTTCTCTGGATAAGAGACATGCTTAATTCAGGGTCTGTATCTTCTGCTCTTCAGCTAGACCTATATTAAGAGAAAAAGGTTAGGCCTATGGAAGAGTTCTGGGACAACGATCTTGAGAACACAGAGTTGTCCCTCCCACAGGATCCTGATTTTTCCATGATCCAGGCCCACTTCTTCAACAGAAACAAAACAAAACAAAACAAAACAAAACAAACAAACAAAAAAACCTGAAATGTCTGCATGCCTGGAAGAGCTCATTACAATGTAAGCACACAATACAAGGGAGCAGGAGGAGACTGCACACTGACAGCAGGGAGGGACATACAGTGCAACCACCAGACAATTATGATTAGTGTAGACAATTATGATTATGATTTAACCATAGGATCCCCAATAGCCATTAAGAAGATACCACATTTTCCTGACAAAAAATAAAAAAAATAAAAGGGAAAAAATCACTGGCTAAGCAACAGTTCTGAAACCCAGGGGTAAACGTTGCCTTGAACAGGGCTGTAAGCCACACGAGAGAGACTAATTAAATGAGTCTCTGGCCCTTAGTTATGTCAGAAATGAGAGCAGGGGGGTATTGTTGCTTTTAATTCCCCAACCGATGAAGAGCAGTGTAAGGGAGGTGGCGGGGGTGTGTGGGGGGTGGTAAAGAGGAAGAAAGATGCTCCTGAGCAAAATAAGATTTCTGATGTTTCTTTTGTTTGCAGAAGCAGTGTAAAGAACACGTTTCTCCTTCTCTCTCCCAAAGATGGAGCTGTTGCAAAGGAAGAGAGGCAGTTTTGCACACACACACACACACACGCACATTCACACAAAGTTCTGCATTCTGCAGCAGGACTTTGAAGCTTCTCTGAAAACAAAGTGCTTTCTTTCTATAAGGAGAAATAAAAATCCGTATTATTATAGCAGCTGTGTTATTGCAAAATTCTACCAAAACACAACGACTGATATTAAGTATCTAACCCCTCTTAATTGTCTATTTCATGGGCTTTAGATTTCTGGATTGCTAAAATAACCATCTGAAGACAAGACTTCGATTCATTTTGTTTTATTAGCATTATTATTTCCTTACAATAATAATAACACTTTACACTTATACAGCACCGTTCATCCACAGATCCAGACAATAAGGACTGGATTGCTGCTATTATCCTGTCACACCCCACGAATGAGAAGGAATAGAAAATTCACCAGGAAGCTGAGAGTTGGGGAGAAATTTGCTGAAATCTTGAGGACCAGGAATGAGGGAAAAGGAAGGGTAACCAAATCCATGACAGTAAGGTTAGCTGCTTCAGTGAATTTCTTTCTTGATAAATTTTTCCAAAGCAAATAGGCATAATGATTTTCAACAGAACATTAATTAATGAGAGAAACTCCTTTACAATGTTTTCTGATCAAACACGAAGCTGAAAATTTGGCATCTGGTGTTATTTTCTTCTGAATATATATATTCTAGTTGAACAGCTGAAAAAAAGTAGAGGAAGGGAAACTGATGTTACACTGAACAGTCCTGATGATCAAAATGCAAAACTTTCACTCTTAGAATCTGTGAATAAAGGAATTGTCGGATGCTCCCCAATGCACTTGCTTATAGATCCAACAGGGGCTTTCTAGAAGCTGGTGTCTTTTGAAACAACAACATTGGTTTTCTATTCAGAAATACATCTGTGTGACTAGGAGCAATTCCTAGCAGTGCAGGTAGGTCTGTCCCATCTGATCCTTGCCTTGCAACTCAGAAAAAAGAAATGTGGTTACTTACAAAATCCTGCTGGAAATAGGCAGCATAAAGTACAGAGAAAACATATTCCTTTTGCCATCTGTTTTGGTGAGTTATTCTGTCTAAGCAGACAACACATTCACATAAAGAAGTGAGTGTCAACAATTTCATATGGTGTTGTTGATGTCCTATTGTAATAGTTTATACATAGAGAAACTGAGATACAGTTTAATCCCAGATTGCTCTAGTGCAGATATCTGAGCTCATCATCATCTCTGCTGTTTTCTCTTTTTCCTTTATTGGAGTGTATGGAGTTTTTTTTTTTTTTTTTTTTTTTTTTTCCCTAATGTTTCATTCTTTGGTTTGCTTGTTTAATACAAGGAGGAAATATCAGAAACCTTAAGTAATGATTTGTAGTTTCAGCTAATAAATTTCTATTCCTCTCCACTGTCCTATGGAGAAAACAGGATGACTTAAATGAACCTCAACTGTGGTACCTTTGGGTTGAGAGGGGGACTATGCTTCTAAACTCTACCATGAGTGGAACACTTGGCCTTGAGTACAAGCAACATCTGACTGACCTTCAGAAGGCAAAAGGTAAAAGACAAAGTCAGTCTGTGCAGGGAAGTACAGCCAGGAAGAAATTACTCTCCAGCAATTGTGAGCACCAGTGTGCAAAATTAAAGAATTCCATCTTCTCAGCTCCAAGAATGCTGAGCCATGTCACAATGTGCATCTAGGGAGAAGTCAGGAAGGAAAGCCTGAACATGTCTTTCAAGCTCCTCTTCTAACCCTCAGTCACATATCTTTTTTTCATAGGCGTGATTCAGTAGCTCCACATACTGTGTCCCTGACAAAAGGGAAGCAAAACTGATCACATGAATGGAAAATCAGGTATGGAAGAAGGATAAGTCAAACCAGCCTGTTTATTTCTTTTTTAATAAAAACAAAATAAAAAGTATATTTATTTGACCTGGCACATGACTCTAACCTTTGTTGCTTCTATTATTCCCATCTTTAGAGTCTTTCTACTTTCTCTCTTGCCAGCAGGAAAGAAGTAACACTGTGATGTTTTATGCCACAGAGACAAAGAGGTATTGATCCTTTTTGCCTCTGGAAAAGGTTTCTAATAATTTCCAGATATATTGTAGATTGCAGTGCTGCTATCTTTAATTAAAAAATGACACAGGATGGAAAGCAATTATTTTGGGGTTGGGTTGTGGGGTTTCTGTGGGTTTTTTGAATTGTTTTTTAAGTGTAGATTCTTCTTTTTGTTTGTTTTAATGTGCTATGGTACCAGATAAGATGACTAGCAGCTTGAGCAGAGAGAAATTGAAAGAGAGAAGAAGAATATTTGCTCTTGTGTTTATTATTCATTATATTTAAATATGATGTTTTGTGTTTCATATTCAAAAGATTTCATCCTCTGTGGCTCGTTAATCCTTTTGCCCAGGGACAGCTGCATAAAATAAATAAATAAACAAATAAATAAAATAATAATAAAACACTGTCCAAAAGAAGTCTATGCTGGGATCAACGAAAACACATTGCTCTGTCAGCGTCAATTCTTTGTAATGACTGCACTGATGCCCTGGCCTTGGCCTTGTGGATCTGGGAGGTGGCAGCTGACAAAATCCAAGGAATGATATGAGACCTTCTTTCCACAAAAATGTCTTCAGGAGAAATAGAGATGAAGAATTTACTTCCCTGTTGCTGCAATGTGATCAGATTCATTCCAGTCAAAATGGTGTATCATGTGGCCCATTTAGTCACTTCACAGGTAACAGTTGCATACTTCTGAATTCCTGGCAACAGCAATTGATTTTTATTTTTGTTTATTTTATTTTATTTTTTTTTTTATTTCATGGGTCTGTGGGAACTATGGCTGCTTTTGGTTGACCAATGAGGTGTAAAGTTGCACCAAGTTCACTGTGAAGGGATAGGTACATTTCAGATTAATACACCTGTCCCAAAAATACAGCTACTATTTGGGGGTTTCATATGCTGAATTCAGGGGATGTTATATCTTCAAGCTGGAAAGAATAAAAAATTAAAATTGTGGGTGCATGAGTTCAAGCTAGAGTTTTATATTCTCCGTCCTTTATAAAGAACAAATAGCCACTATTAAATGTATCAAATGTGAGTTTTGTTTTGTCCAGTACAACAATTATACTCCTTTCTAGAACTCCAGCCTCACAGGCATTTAAACGTATGATTAATCCTTTTTACAGGAACATGTTGAAATGGAATCAAAGGAGCAGTTTGGAAAACAATGCAGTTGTCTCATTAGAAGTACAAAAGAATTATTCTGTAGGATTAGAAAGGAGCACATGTCTCTATGAACTCCTGCCCATTTTGTGAGCTCTTAGGTGCCCTTTCTCCAATCTTTGAAAAGGATATGATATCACATGCCACAATGATTTGTCAAAAGATGAGTGAACTTTCATATACTTCTGGTTCAGATAAAAGTTGACAAACACCCAAAGGATATTTATTCAGAATTTATCTGAGCTAATAGTATCCCTTGAGTCTGAAAATTTGGACTGAAAACGTCTCAGAAATAGAGCCGTCTCCTGAGAATCCAGGTACTACATTCTACTTCCTAAATCAGAAAAATTCAAAAATGCAGGTAGTAAAGAGTGTAATTTTTGTAAACTTCCATGAACGATCAGTTTGGGTCAAGGTCATAACTTGGAAACACGCTAGAGAGGAACAGACTCTTATTTTACTTGAATTCATTTAGCCATTCCTTGTCTCAAACAAAACAATAAGACACACACTAAGAAAGTCTACCAATATCCAAAAGAATTGGAAACAATACACAAGCAAATAAATAAAACATTTGCTTAACACAAATGGGAGATTCTGGGCAAAATGAAACACACAAACTACCCTTGTTGTTCTGAGATTTACAGAACAGTATTTCACAGATGCCCTACTGCTTTATTCATACTGTTAAGAGAGAAAGAAACAGTCTCTAACCATCAACACCCATCATTAAATCATTACAAAAACTCTCTAGTTAAAGAGACAGAGTATATACATAAATACAAATATACTCATACAAATACAGCTATGTACATATTTATGCTTATAAAATGTTGTGTATAGGTGTGTGGAAAAATAAAAAGCTTCTTGAGACTGCTTAGCTCTAAAGTGTATCCAGTGCTACCACTTGTAAATAAGGTTTTCTCAGTGCCATATAAAAAGCAACCTTAGCACAGTAGAAAAGACTAAACAGAAAATAAATAAAATCTGATGATTTTTTTTCCTTTTTCAACAAGGAAAAGGAAAGTTAAGTGACAAAAATTCAAAGCTATGATAAAATGCTAGGGGATGAGTTGTAAGAACCAGTGAAAACTAAACTACAGAACTTCTGAAAAAAAAAAACCAACAACAAAACTTATTTTTGCTGTTATCAGGCAGTGAAGAAAGAGATGTCAGGAATGACCCATATTCCCACTGTGTCATAAAAAAAAAAGCATATCTAAGCATGCATAACAAATAATCAACAAAAAGAAAAACAAGCAAACGAAAAAGAAATGATAAACATGGCTAATATAGATATAAAACCTGCCTACGGTTATTAGTATGGAAATTTCAAGTTTGATACTCCCTATCAGATTGGGTATACTTATGAGTCTGGTCTACATAACCTTTTGGGGACATTTAACTCTCTTCTCTCTCCTCTGCTAGTAACACAAAACTGCTGTAGTACTAGTAAGAATCCTTGCTTGTAATATTAAAAATCAGGAAAGGAAAGCATTGAGACTTTTTATTAAAAATCATTATTAGCTGTACCTGTCGCTAGGCCAGAAATTTAGGAGAGACATTTCTCTGTGCTAAAGAGACATAAAAAAAAAAAAAAAAAATTATCTTCTTCCCCTGTAAGTTTTCTTTTGTTCTGTGCTCTTAAAAGGAACCCAGTTTACTAAAATTCTTGTCTGGCTTTACCTGGCTCTTGCAAAATATTCCTGGACTTACTAGAAAAACATAGCACTATTTAAACTTTCAAAATATTATCTGTGAAACCTCTAAAGCAGTAAATCTCCTGTGCATTTGCACTCTGTAGGGAAGCTGGTTGAGATACTCTATACTAGCCTGTAAGGGTGAATTTAGTTTGAGTGATAGCAGTGAGTGTCAGTGCTGTTGTGATATTCAGTGTGACTCTAGGCATACGTTCAGGGAGTAAAAGGAAGTTCAAACATTCAAGGGTGAAACAGCAAACATCATGAAAGAAAACTGAAAGAGAAGGAAGAAAAATAATTTGGTTGCTTACACACTCCAAAACTTCTGATTTTAAAGGGATTCTTAAGAAACTCCTCAAGTGGGTAGTAGAAGTCTAATGACTGAAAAAGATTCATACAAAGGCACTGAAAAGAAAGGAATGAATTACCTGTAAAAGAATTCATAACATGTCTTACCGATGCAGCTCCAGATGGGAATGTAATTTATGGGTAGAAGATAAAATAGAGGAGTTTGGTAAGATTAAGGATCCTTTTTCAAGTTTTATGGAGAAACATCCTTAAGAATATTAGGAAATTTTAGTGAATCACTGACTTGAACTGAATCTACATCTCTCTGAAAACAAACCAAATACTGATAATGCACATCAGACAGTAATGTGAAGAAGAAAGTTAAATTTATTACTTGCTATAAAGAAAAAATATTACATATCTTGTTTTGTCCTTTTAAAATATTTTTTAAATTGCTATCTGAGTTACCTCATTCTGATAATGAGATTGTGTGTGCATAGCATTTTATAATGTATGTGTTTAGACTAACATACACAATATAAAGGAGAGCTTCCATCTTGTATTTGCCATCCTATGCTGTTAGGATATTTGTCACACTGAGAGTTGTTTAAAATAAAACTTAAAAAAAAAAAATTCAAGATGATACTCGTTGTCCCTTACTCTTCTGTGGATAAATGCCTTCTAAATCCTGTAAGAGGATGTAGATCTAGCTCTGAGAAAATCACCCAGGTCCAGAAGACAATGTGGAGATTTGAAAGAACATTTAATCTGCTTTAATCTCACCGATTAACTGTTTTGGCTGTCTGATAATCCACATTGTGAAGAATCAGCAGTAGGATTGATATAACTTTTGCTACTGAAAAACAGATGTACTTTGCTGATCTCATGATCAAATAAGGAGTTGTTCCAAAACTTCTGGCCCTGGACTATCTGACTTCTGTATATATTCCTTGGAATTTCTTTCATACAAGTTTACAGAAGTACTTGTAAATATAATTCTTGCATAAATCTGAAGTAACCTTAAGATATTAGTCAGTTTCATTGCCATTGTATTGCTCCTGACATAAAATCAACAGACCATGCTGGAGGGTGGTAAAGAGAAAAAAAGAAAAAATAAAGAATAATTCACAGATCTGTATCAGATAGGAGAATTCTCATTAAAAAACACCGCATTGAAGAAAACACAATAATTCTCAAGTGCTGAGATAGAAGGTATCATGCACTGAGAAGTGTCCTTATTTTGTTTGAGGAGCACCTGCATGTTTTTTGATGGTAAAGATGATGTTGAAGTATGAACTACTGATTTATTTATATATTTGTCTTGCTGGAGGTGAAATAGTTAAATCAGTGAAGCAAAAAAGAAAAGATGAATTTAAAGAGCTCGAGAGAAAATAACGTACTCCCTATTGCTGATGACAAACTGTACTGAACACTATTTCATCAACTATTTATCTTGCATCTAGAGCCTTGAAAAAATACTTATAGCTATTAAGTATTTTAAGTCGATGGACAAATCTTAGTTTGGTTCATGTGTCCGGGGAGTAATTCACCACCTCTCCCTTGATCAGGAAGCACAAATGTCACCACCCGGTTTAATAGTGACCCGTGTGCTTTTTCCAACAAAATCTGCTGAGTGCAGACAGCAGAATCAAGGTTGTTCCTCCCACAACAAACAAAATCAGGAGCCTATATCATTATCTTTTATATGAGTTCAACTATCTATAGCTGGTAATACAGTTGTCCTCTAGCTCTCACTCAATTTGATTAAAAAAGATCATAAGACTGTTATTTTTGTGGAATTTGGTTTTTGAGATTGGTCTGAACCCTATCTGGTTGCAATTAATCTGTGAGGGCTCAGAACTGATAGACTGCAAATGAAACAACAGTTCACTGAGTAAAATACATAATTATGGGGGTTTCCATCACATGAACTGAACAACATACCTTATTCACAAAACTGAGAATTCTGCTATTTTGGATAACGTGGACTTTAGCCCTGGGAACAAAAAAGAGTCCTATTATTTGTTCCACATCTGTGCATTATGCAGAGGAGTAGTGTGACTACACTGGAGTATGTGGACCAGATGTGATAGATCAAGAAGTCACACCAAGTAGGAAAATATCCTGTGTATTTCTTGGACCAACCACACTGAAAAAGGGGAAAAAAAATCAGCTATTTTAATATTTCTGGAACAAAGCAAGTGAAACACCTACAGTGTATAACAGGTGCACAAATTTACTTTGAGTGATTAATGTATTTTGAACATAGAGCTGTCATCAGAGGTCCTATATGTTTTTATCTGCACTGGTGCTGTACACCTGTGGCACATTGATAAAGCATTTGCTCTGCAGTGAAGACAACTGCCAGGTTTGGTATTTTTGGACTTCAATTATCATCTTACTTCACACAGATGCACACAACTATATACCCTATATATGTTCAAATTCAATTAAAAAATTTAAAAAATAATTATGAGCAAAGGGAATAATAAAATACTGGTACTGTGCTTAGCTTGGGCAGCATTTCAAAGCTAAACTAATGCACTACTCTTTGACAGTGCTTGCTAAGCAACCTCAAAGATCAGCAAGAAATGTAGAGGAGAGTAACCTTCATCCATTACTCCATGATATTATCAATAGTTACACACTTTTCTGAAATATATTCTAAGCAAATCGAATAGTAAAAAAAAATCATCAAAGTATATGTGCACAACTGCTCGTGTTTAGACAGAAACAGTAAGACCTACTGTAGGTCCAGATAATGTCATTACTGATGTGACTTTTGAAATAAAATTTAAGTTGCAATAATACAAAAACAAAACAAACAAACAAACAAACCCTCAATGTCAGTGTTTCTTTTATCACTTGAGTGCTGATATGCATTTAAGCCTCAGAAATTGTCCTATCCAACTTAAGAAATCAATTTTACTTTATGTGAAAGTTTCATTGATTTTCACTTCACAAGACTATACATTTCTGCTATAACTAATACCACTGAATAGTAATGAAAAATAGATAAATAAAAAGAAGAAAAAGTAAAAGAAAATAAGAAAAGAAAAAGAAAAAGGGAAACAAAAAAAAAGAAGAAGAAAAAAAAAAAAAAAGAAGAAAATTGAACCTTTTTGTGAATGTATTAAAACCGAAGAGCTGGGAATTTAAGTTTGGTATGTAGTTTGCGTCAGCCTAGAAAACAGCATTTCTCACTGACAAATGACTATGCAGTTCTTGTGCGTTTATCTCAGTGAAACAATAATTCTGCTATAGATCATAGTCATAAAGCCCAAAATATTGGTCACTGCATTTATGCAACATGATGCTTCATGACCTATCAAGCCGAATAACTGTCATAATCATATGTATGCATACATTCTCTGCCTTTGGAAATTATTTCAGTAGATTTACCAAACTAAGGACTTACTGTTAAAATGCTTGCATTATATTTGACATATATTAGAAATATACACAACTTAATATTTCATGTGTATTTACATACATGCATATTATCTTCACAGCAGGGGTGATATACAAGATAAACTTCATCATTATTTGGCTAATATAGATTTTTTCTCCTCTTCAGAATGGCTAGAGGTAACTCACATTGCAAGCTTAAATTTCTAGCTGATGTTTTAGTCATCCAAGCCCACTGAAGCTATGTATCAACAGAAAGAAGAAAATTAAGAAATAAGTCCTCTCAGAACACGGCAATATGTACCAGGAAAAATTCACTCACCTCTCTCTTGGAAAACTTAGCTCTTTTATGTGTGTGTATGTTTGCAAGTGTACGTTCATTCTTCAACTTACATTATAGTTTTCTGCCCACGCTGCTGAGGAGGCAAGAGATGGCAGTATTGACACATCTACGAAAGGCAGCAGTTCACTGACTGAACTAGAATACGAAGATTCTTCTTTACATTTCATCTCTATAGTTTCTTTCTCTCTTTTTCTTTTATTTCCCACCCTCCATATGTCCTTTATTAAAAAGAAAAATAAATAAATAACATGAAACAAAATTAAACAAACAAACAAAAAAATTATTCTCCTCATCATCCTCTTCGAAAAATAATCTCCTCCTCTGCCCCTGTGAAACTGAGGGAAATAAATAGAATTATTTGAAAAGGTTCTGCAGTTTGTTGAAATGAAGAATCAAAACCAAACAAAAGCACAGGAATAACTGAAAGGGGGTGGGAGGCAGCAAGCATGATAAATTACTGATTACTAAATGGAATTGTTTCAATCAGGAACTTTAAAAAATGAAGGGGGAAAAAAATGAACTTGCTTCTTTTCTTGATTTTTGCTTTTTGCAAGAAGATCAAAGAGATTTATGACCTGTGTCTCTTCAAGTCTGATGCCAGAAAGGAACATGTTCTCATTAATAGTCATTTTCTCATCAAAATAGGGTTTTCATGCAGACAATGTGCACAGCTTTTATAAAGCCGATTGTTGACAAAATTTTCAGTAAGTTTCAGTCCAATGAATCACACACAGAGAACAAAATTAAAAGAGTGGTTTGTAACTTTTATACATTCTGCAGGTAAAATTTAACCTTTATTACAGCCAAGATCCACCAATGAAATCTTGAGAATGAGCTTGCAAGCAGAGAACCCCATTAAAAAATGATAACAATTCTTTTGGAGTTTAAAAAAATATTCTAAACAAAGAAACAAACAGAGAGAATTCATGTGCCTCTCTGAACTTTAGTAAAACTTCTTAAAACTGAAAATCTTGAGAGAATCAAGTTTTCTCTTGAGATTTACCATGCACTCAGGTTTCAGATGAGTTAGTAATACAGGCAGCTGGGGACAATCTCCCATGGTATATTACTGCATAATTAGTTACAATATGGGGATTTTATGCCTCCCACTGCAGACCTTAGAGACCAGATACTGGGTGGAACGGGCCATTTGTTTGTTCTGGTATGTTGGTCCTTCTCATTCTGTTTAGATAGCATTTTTAAATCCTAAATAAAAAAGATTATCTGTAAGTATAAAATCAATACATGTAAAAATATTTTCAGTCACAGAGGGAGGTAATATATTTTGAGTTTGAAGTTAGGGTGAGAATGTGGTCTGAGTCTTACCTTCAGTGTGTTCCATGTTACAGCAACAATCCTAGCTGAGAAGATTCCTGCTTCTGCCTTCCACCAGAAACTTGCTCCTTAATTGCACTTTTTGACTTAATTTTCCTCTACATTGTAGCTCTGTATGAGGTATGTTAAAAAACAAACAAAACAAAAACAAAAACAAAGTATATTTCTGGAGAGGTAAGTTTTTGCTTTCTAAATCGTAATTTTTCATGGAACTGATTTAGAGATGTATAAAGGAACGTGTGGAGCCTTCTCTACTGCCCCTCTGCCCCTCCTCAGGAAGTTAAAGAGAACAGTGAAGTAGTCTATCAGCCTTCTGTTTCCCAGACTGGACAGCCCAAGCACCCCCAGCCTCTCTTCACAGGACAAGCCTTTCAGCCCTGTTATCAGCTTTGCCGCTGTCATCTAGATGCATTCAAGTTCTCAACATCATTCTTGTATTATGGGGCCCAGAATTACATGCAATATTCAAAGCAAGGACATACAAATGGGACAGTGGTCACTTTTGACTCATTGGCTACACTGTGTGATGTGTTGAAGATCTGATCTATTACAAATGTAGCACCTTCAGTGCAAATGGCATTTTAAGACACTTCTCTGCTTTGCAGCTGCTCTTGGAATAACTGAAACAAGGCACTGCTCTGTAGTTAGAGAAGCAATAGAAGTCCGTGGTTATCTGATTACTTTGCCTGGCAGAGAAGGGGGTTTAATGCCATGTGCATTGCTTGAAAATATACCTGTTCACATGCATATATATGTGTAAGAATGTATGCATACATACGTAAGAATGTTTTTAGGGCTTAGTTGTAGACTAGATGAGTGAAAAACAAGGAAAATAATTTCTGAAGGCCATATTTTTTTAAATGTTCTCTCTGCTTTTTTTTTTTTTTTTTTACCTTACAGTTCTTTGTACTATCTCATCTTGACCTTTAATGTGAAAGCAGGAACAAACAAGTAATCATGGAAAAGAATAGGAAAGATGTCTCCTAACAAGCTTTGTACCTGGAAGAAATTTAACATTAAATTACACTCTCAGAAAACACCAGTGGCTCAGTTTTCTTGCAGCACTCAGTCATACCCACAATGCACTTTCTGTAGTTATTCCACTGTGCCATAATTTGCCATATTTTTGTTCTGATGCAATATAGGTCTGCATACATCAGCCATCTAATTCCTGTCTAAGGTAACCCTCTTCCATTATTCGAGGGCATCTTGTTTCCCAGTTTGAAATGACCTCCAATCTCCATATTTACAAAAGCTTAGAGTTCAGGTAAAACAGAAACAAACAAGACACTTCACCAGCTGCTGTAGGTTAGGCTAAGAAAACACTGAAACAGGAAAGTGCTGTTGCTCAAAATACATGACCACAGGAGTTTTCACATGTGTAGTTAAGTTACTTAGAGTTACTTATGTATTGCCAGAGAAAAATAAATTTGAATGAAGGTACTCTGGAGAAGACTTTGAAAAGCTTTAGCTCCAAATATGGTATCCTTCAGCTAGAAAAATGAAACTAGTAAGATACTGCAGACCATCCATTAATCAACTGAGGAAAAAATAGCTTCACCATGCCCGGGCTTTTTTACAGCAAGAAGATAAGCACAAACTTACTATGAATTTGAATAAAAAGAATGTGACTTATTTAAAGTAAATGCCTTTACTTTTCAATGTGTTGTTGATCATATTCTTTACAGAACCACAAAGGATTTGGCTGAGAAGAACTTAAAGGATAGTAAAATAATTGCCCTGTGCCAATGTCCTGATTTAGAAATCACTGCAAGTATAATAGGTTCATCATAATAATTCCTAGTGTTCAACGTTTTTCTACCCCATCAAAAACTCCTGACTTCATCACATTCTAATCTCATCACACTCATCAGCTGGCACAAGCAACATCAGTAAATAGCAGCTAGGAAAAATGTAGTATAAGCAGAGACAAATCTTGAGATGGAATTAATGGCTGAAGCAATCAACCAAACCCTGCACAGCCATGGAAAGAACAAGAGGGATCTTTTGTGAGTGCTGACAAAGGCTCAATACCAATGATCTCCTTTTTCTTTTATTTTTACTTTCTTTCATTATGTTTTTTTTTTTTTTTTCTTTCATAGTTTACTGTAGCAGAATTCTTTCTGCACAAACTTAATGCACTAGAGTCCACACAGAGATTATTTTTCTGTGCAAAGGATGCATATTTACTGAGTAAATGTCCGAATATAAGAATGCTAGGACTTAAAAATTCTGTAAGTACTTTCAAATACATAGCCTACATATAGATTAATGAAATTAAATTTATGAATGATTATCAGAATCACAGGAAAATGCTTCTGTACTTGCTCTGAGTTAAGCACTATAGCTGTGGACATATTGGCACTAGATGACAGTCCTCCCATTTTAAGTTGATAGAGAAAAGTCACTGTCACAAACAAAGCAAAAGAAATACATATATTACATATATATATATATATATATATACATATTTCATAAGCAGGTGTTGAATTTCGGTTTCAAGTTGTAGTGACCATTGTGGGACTGCAGTATTTCTTTTGAAAAATGTCACTATGCCTTAAAATTCTAACTATTTCAAAATCAGGTTAGAGAAAGTTTAAATTTTTACATCATTAGAAGTTATTTTTAGAAGATAGAGATATGTAAATCATATATATGTATGATTAAAAGTTAGACTGTTGTTAATTGTGACTTAAGTGTAATGATAGAGGATCTTTAAGCATATGTTAATGTACTCATGCAGAGATATGCCTTCAAAACAGGATGTGTAACTTACAATACTTTCAAATGTAGGCATGGACATAAAGATGTGCACAATTTTATAAAAAAAAAACCAAACAAATAAAAAAAACAGGGTTAAAAGAATTAATACTGTGCTCCTTCATAAAAGGAGGTAGTTGAATGGCATCTGTTGTAATTTAGAAAGAGAAGACAATAAATAGATTGTATATATATTAATTTGGGAGGTGAAATAGACATAGAATTGCTCCTAACATTTCTGATATAACAGTCAGCTCAGTTCAATAGTTCAGACATAAATTTTATAGCAGGAGTGAGTAGATGGATATTCTTATAACATTAAAATACCTTCATATAGCAGTTTTTATGCATAAAGTGTTGTAAAATAAAAATATAGTCCACCATCTCAGTATTATAGCTGGGCAAACCAGGGAACTGGTATATGTGTAAGAGAAGTGATTTAGCCGTTATCATATAGGAGGGCCCTGCATGAGTCACAGCTGGAATTCAGCTATCCTATTTGATTTCTATCAGATTTATATTCACTCACCAACATGCAGGAGAGAGAATAGTAAATACTTTTCTTGTTTGTTTTTATTTTTTTATTTGTGTCATGGTTTCTGGGATTTATTCCATAATAGATCAATTTATTTGGCAATCCATTATTTTATTTTTATTTTTATTTTAAACCGGTGACTTCTTTTTGCAAAGGTGGCATAAAACTGCTCAGATATTTTGTCCATCCATTTGTCTAAGCCTAAGGGCCTGATTGTCATTTTCACTGAGAGTACTTTATATTTCTCTAACCATGTCAATGAACCTTACAGTCATGGCTATAAATGTAATTTACACCTACTTGAGAGCTCCTATGCATTGCCAGAAAGATGTATCTTAGGAAGAAAAAGGCCCTAATACCCTTTGAAATCTAAATGTTGATCTCTTTTGTAGGAACATTACTGGAATTTTCCACTGCACAATCTAGAAAATACAGGCCATCTGCTATCTTTGCAGTATTACTGACAGAAATATTCTAAAACATCTCATACTCCTAATCTAAAAATTATAATGATCTTTTCATGTTAGTTTATAAGGCAGTTACATAAAGAGTAGGGAAGGGAAGAAAAATTAAATAGCAACATCTGGAATTCCTAAAAACACTTCGGCCTCGTTAAAGATTGTGACAATGATAATGAAGCAAAAATACACCCAAGCAATTAAAATCTGCTCCATGACAAGATATGGTAGACAACTTGCTCTAATTAGGAGCTGAACATGATCTGGAGTTAAAATGTAACATGGTCTAACTTTCCAGTAAGTTTGGATTCAACGGGAAGTGCAACATGCACCGGCCAAAGTCTTACTATGCGCGTCAAAAAATGGCGCAACTTTCTGTTACTTCAGGGAGGCTCTTGGACCAAGCCATATTGCTGAGGTGGAGTTATTCCCACTTATTAATGGGGATTGTACAGGTTATTTACCAGTTTCTACTTGGTCATCTTCACACCTATATTTGCTGACCATTACCATAATTATAGTTGAATCAGTAAGCATAGCATGAATCCATAATGTCCCATGTATTTAAACTGTAAAACACAAGCTATAAAAAAATAAAGCAAGCAAACAAAAAAATCTTTAATTAAAAAAAAAAAAAAATTTAGAATTTACCATTATAAACTTGTCTACAGAGGATTGCTATCCCATAATATAATTGTGTAATCCAGTAACCTATATCTAGATATTTTGGGCAAGAACAGATGAAGCATACTTTCTCCTAAAAAGAAACTCAAATCAATACCAACATCCAGACTATAAAGCTAAATATATATTTCATGATATTTCATGAGATCTTCTCTTCTTGTCCAGAGATTTTTCTCAGTTCTTGATACGTATGATGTCTGCTCTGTTATGTCCTGTGTCAAGGAGTTCCACAGTCCAATTATGAATAATGTCTTTATGTTCATTAGTCAAGAATGAGTTTCCTTTCAGATCCAATAGATGTCTACTTATTTTTTTAGATATTTTATTCTCTATGCCAGATGGAATCTGACACTGCAACTTTGTCTTCCTTACAGTGTTTCAGAAGTTTTTCAAATGACATGATAGAATAAAACTGACCTCTGAAATGGTAGTGGTTTATTCCACTTTGTCATTTTCTTCTATTTCTGATGCAACCCTGTATCTCAGATAAGTCTTGTAAAAAGTATCCTCAGCTTATAAAACCTAAGACCGTTGACTGTGAAGCTACTCAATTATTTCATGAAGTCTTGACATTGATAATATTTATTTTGCTGTGGAGACTAGCCTTAGGGCAGCTTGTAGGTGGGCTGCTGAGCAAGCAGAGTTGGAGCTGGCACATTTGCGGTTCTGTTTAAACGCCTACTAACACATCATTGGTCATTTGCTGCAGAGACCACCTTCAGGGCAGATAAGACTGTGCAGGGCAAAGGATCTGAAGTGAGAAGGGCCAAGAAAAATCTCTTTTTAAGTGTTTTTTGAAGCCAGCAACTGTGCTGTGTTTGTGCTGTGGGGCTGGCAGTTTGTGGGCAGACTGCTGAGCAACCAGGGAGAGGATGGTACTACCCACCCTTGACCTTGGCATTTGGTGATAAGCTTTAAATAGCCTCGGGGAGGTCTTAAGCTAGCTGCCACATTGGGTTGTTGCTGCCTCCTGAGCCAATGTGTGAGCACAGCCTACACTGCCCATATGGCACTGCAGGTTTGGGTATGAGAGGTGGGTCAAGTGACGGGGCACCTAAGAGTTGTTTTCCTCTTTGTTTAGGAGACCAGCTGTGGTCTTGGCAGTCCCTAAGAGCACAGGCTTAAAAATGGTCTCCACAAGAGAAGACCAGACTTGCTCGAAGAGGACTGTGGTGACCCAGAAGGCCTGACCAGAAATGTAGCTGTTCAAGTCTCCAGCTGCAGAGAGTGCCTGAGCCTGCTTCTGTGGGGGGAGAATGGCAGGAGCTTCACTTGTGTGAGGTGTGAGCGCGTGGATGAGCTGCTCAGCCTGGTGGTGGAGCTCAAGGAGGAGGCGTAGAGACTGAGGACCATCAGGGAGTGTGATTGACTGGTGGAGTGACTCACTGGTGTGCACAGAAGGGTGCCAGGGAGATACCCCCTGAAATGTGGTGGACCCCCTGCCCTGGCTCAGTCAGACAGACCTGACAGACCTCCCCTGTGAGGACAGGCTGAGGGAGTTGGGCTTGTTCAGCCTGGAGAAGAGAAGGCTGCGGGGTGACCTCATTGCAGCCTATCAATACCTGAAGGGAACCTACACCCAGGAGGGGAGTAAACTCTTCAAAAGGGCTGACAATAGCAGGACTAGGGGAAATGGATCCAAGTTGAAGGAGGGAAGATTTAGGTTGGATGTTAGGGGGAAGTTCTTTACAAGGAGAGTGGTTAGGCCCTGGAACGGGCTGCCCAGGGAGGTTGTGGATGCCCCGTCCTTGGACGTGTTCAAGGCCAGTTTGGACGGGGTCCTGGGCAACCTGATCTAAATGTGTATGTTTGGTGGCCCTGCTAGGCAGGGGGGTTGGAACTACATGATCCTTGAGGTCCCTTCCAACCCAGGTGATTCTGTGATTCTGTGACAGAAGATGAGGGTTGAAAGAGTCCTGCCTCAGCACCATGAGTGCACCCCTGTCTGCCTAGCCTGCTTCCCCAGGTACCACTAAGCAACAGGTTTGAGACTCTGGAAATTGAAGGGGAAGTGAGTGGGGAGGGAAGGGAGGATCTGCCTAGGAGGGAGCCTAGGGCAAGACAGTCACCCCCATACCTCGGGACTGCCTCTGCCAGGAAAGACGAGAGGGTAATTGTGGTGGGCAATTCCCTGCTCAGAGGAACAGAGGTCCCCATTTGCAGACCTGACCTGTAGGGAAGTGTGTTGCCTCCCTGGGGCCCACATCAGGGACATCACCAAAAAAACTCCCACATCTGGTTTGCTCCTCTGATTAATACCTACTATTCATAGTTCAGGTAGGCAGTGATAAACTGAGCACCCTACCCTTCACTCAGGGAAGCCTGTGATTTATCAAAAAGGATTTCAGGGGTTTAGGTTGAAGGAGTGGGAGCACAAGTGGTAATTTCCTCTTTCCCTTCTGGGGTGGTGAGGGATATGGAGCAGTCTAGGAAAACGTGGGCTTTGAATAAGTGGCTGAAAAGTTGGTGCTGCCTATGGTAGTAGAAAGAAAGCCTGGTGGCTTTCTACGATGGAGTGTTAACATTGGTGGACAGTGGAAGGGCAGTGGATGTCGTCTCCTGTAATTCTGCAAAGCCTTTGACATGGTCCCTCACCACATCTTTCTCTCTAAATTGGTTCTTTGCCTATGGGACGGTTTACTCAGTGCCTGGCCTGATAGCTGCAGATGGATCTCACCAGTCTCTGAGGGGAAATTGGATCTTAGCCCAGGAGCTGGCAGGGCTCATTGAGAGAGCTTTAGACTAGGTATGAAGAGGGATGGGGATAAAATAATGCTTGCTAGGGTGGAGTGAGTAGTTCAGAATTTTCAACTAGTTTTTATGAGGGAAATAGGTGGAGGTCAGTGGGACAGAGAAGGGCTTGGGGATGTTGCTGTTGGAGGAGATGGAGGGGATAAGCCTCAGAATTGTCCTGTAGGATCTTCTGGGAACTCTTCAGAAGAGGTAATCTTGCTGATCCCCTGTCTGAAACCTTCTCATGTCGCTCTAGGATGCGGTGGGGGAAATCTTCAGAATTCTTTTGGAGATTTGAGGGAGTACGCCTCTAGAAAAATAGTGTGTCAGAAAGCCCAGTTCAAGTGCCTGCAGGATCAAGTACCTTTACACTAATGAGTGTAGCGTGGGAAATAAACAGGAAGTGTTGTAAAACCTGATGTGCTTGGAAAATCATGATCTGGTTGCTATCGCAGAGACACGGTGGGATGAATCCCATGATTGAAATACTCTGATTGAAGGCTACAGGCTCTTCAGAAGGGATAGATTAAGAAGAAACGGGGAGTTGCCCTCTGTGTTAAGAAGTGGTTAAGTGGTTAGACTGTGAGGAGCTGTGTCTGAGTAACAGCCATGATCAGGTTGAGAGCTTATGGGTGAAAAGCAGGGATTGGTCCAGTAAAGGGCATCTAGTGGTTTGGGTCTGCTACAAGCCACCTGCTGATGAGACCTTCTTGCTTCAGTTGCAGGAGGTGTTGCGCTCACGGGCTCTTGTTCTGATGGGGGATTTCAACCACCCAGATAGTGGCACAGCAGGTGGCAGACAATCCAGGAGATTCCTGGAGTCTGTTGAGGATAACTTCCTGGTCCTTTTCCTGATTGGGAAAGCCAAGGCACAGATGGAGCTGAACTTGGCAAGGGATAAGAAAAATAACAAGAAGGGGTTCTTCAGGTACATAAGCAGGAGGAGACATGCCAATGAGAGTGTTCCCCCTCTGATAAATGAGGACAGAGAACTGGCTTCCTCAGACATGGAAAAAGTTGAGGTGCTCAGTAAGTGCTCTGCCTCCATCTTCACTGGTGGTCAGGCCCCTCCCCATGTCTGCCAGAATTCAGTGACCCTAGGTGTGGGTGAGAGGAGCGGATTCTGTCCCACTGTAACAGTGGAACAAGTCCGAGACTTCTTCAGGAAATTCATTGTATCCATGGGGCTGAATGATATCCATCCTCAGAGAGATGGCTGATGTGGTTGCTGAACCACGCTCAGTCATATTTGAAAACTGGCTGTCCATCCAATGATGTCCCCAGTGATTGGCAAAAAAGGAAACATTATTCTCTTTTAAGAAAGGGACAAAGGATGACCTGGGGAAATACAGAGTAGTGAGCCTCACCTGTGTGCCTGGGAAGATCACGTAGCAGGTCTTCCTAGAGGCTATTTTAGGTCACATGCAAGACAAAGAGGTTGTTTGAGACAGCCAGCATGGCTTCTACACGGGCAGATTTTGCCTGACCAATCTGGTGGCTTTCTACGATGGAGTGTTAACATTGGTGGACAGTGGAAGGGCAATGGATGTCGTCTCCTGTAATTCTGCAAAGCCTTTGACATGGTCCCTCACCACATCTTTCTCTCTAAATTGGAGAGGTGTGGATTTGAAGGATGGACTGTTTGGTGGATTAAGAATTGGTTGGCTGGTTGCATCCAAAGGGTTGTGATCACAATGGTTCCGTGTTAGGGTGGAGGCTGGTCACAAGCAGTGTCCCTCAGGGGTTGGTCTTTGGACCGGTGCTCTTCAACATCTTCATCAATGACATAGATGATGGCACTGAGTGCATCCTCAGCAGTTTGCAGATAACACCAAGCTGAGTGGTTTAATTTACACATTGGAAGGAATGGAAGCCATCCAGAGGGACCTGGACAGGCTGGAGAAGTGGGACCATGAAAACCTAATGAGGTTCAATAAGGCCAAGTGCCGAGTGCTCCACTTGGGGTGGGGCAATCCCAGGTATTGATACAAAACAGGAGAAGATCTCCTTCAGAGCAGCTTTATGAGGAAAGACTTGGGGATCCTGGTGGATGAGAAGCTGGACATGAGCCATCAGTGTATGCTTGCGGCGTGGAAGGCCAGCTGTGTTCTGGGCTGCATTAAAAAAGGGGTGGCCAGCAGGAAGAGGGAGGTGATTGTCCCCCTCTACTTAGGTCTTGTGAGGCCCCATCTGCAGCACTGTGTCCAGGTCTGAAGCTTTCAGTACAAAAAGGATGCAGAGCTCTTGGAGCGAGTCCAGAGAGGACCACTAAGATGATCAGAGGGCTGGAGCACCTCTCCTATGAGGGAAGGTTGATGGAACTGTCTTGTTTAGCTTAGAGAAGAGGTGGTTCTGGGGAAGCCTCATTGTGGCCTTCATGTACTTGAAGGGAGCATATAAACAGGAGGGGGGACAGCTGTTTACGAGGGTGGATAGTGATAGGACAAGGTGGAATGGTTTTAAATTGAGACAGAAGAAGTTTAGGTTAGATATTAGGAAGAAGTTCTCCACTCAAAGAGTGGTGATGAACTGGAACTGCCCAAGGAGATTTTGGATGCCCCATCCCTGGAGGCATTCAAGGCCAGGCTGGATGTGGCTCTGGGCAGCTTGGTCTGGTGGTTGGTGACCCTGCCCATGGCAAAGAGGTTGAAACTAGATGATCATTATGGTCCTTTTCAACCCAGGCCATTCTATGATTCTATGAACTCCTGTGAAAAGAATCCAGATGAACAAGTCAAAACAATCTTTTTATAAAACTGCGACCTTCATCAGAAATACTAGAACCCATTGCAAGACCAGAGCAAATTCATCAAGCACAAGCTTGAGACTTTAATGATTTTCCTCTTTACTGAAGCTACATTTCATCTGTTGATATCAAACTTTTACTTCAAAAAATGATTTTCAATTTTCCTATGTGTGTCAGCTTGAAGAAAAAGATTTTGGCAAGTATCTGGAAGTATCTTCGCCAATTTTAAATTGGCTCTAAAATACATGACTTAGGCAAGATTATTCAATGAATATCCAAGCTAGGTGCAGGTCTCACCTCCTCTCTTTTGTCTCATTAGTTATCTGTAACAAAAATCCATTAGTCTACTTCTTGTATCTTCCAAAACCCATAACTTCATTTTTTTTTTCATTTGGTAACTGTGCCACCTCTCCACCCCGATCACAACTGAAAGTTTCATGTCTGCCACCTAAACTTGGCTATCATTAGTTCTCTTCAGAAATCTTCCCAGTGGGAACAACATTGCAAGTCCAGCTGTCTGGACTTTTGAAACTGAGCCTGAATTTCTGTATTTTTCATTAGCCATATATCAATATAGCAACCTTGGGCAAAGTACTTATGTTTGTGAGAACCCGTAAAATGTAATAATATTTCCTTCCTCACACCTTTCTTCTGGCTCAGCTGTTTGAAACCTCAGCCATGCAATGAACTTCATGTTGAAAATGACCTACTGCGAGTTAATTAAGAGATCAGGGCTGTAGATTGTAAAATACTAGCAGAAATGATTTTTTTTTTTTTTTTTTTTTTTTTTAAATAGCATCTATCAGACTGCGGCCCTGATCTGCACTGAGACCTTAGACCCCAAACTAGGTTAGTAAAAATAATATTATTACATGTAGTATTCATGTCATGGGAGCAGATATACTGTCAGCTTCTTATTTCTCCTAAATGAATCTTCTGCAGGCCACATTAGTTTTCAACCAAGTCTTTGTTTCCTTTTAAATTGCTACCTATGTCTTCTTAAGACTCAACAGTCTAAATTCCTAGAAGAGATTAACCAAATTTTCTTTAATATCACATAGACATATAAAGTATTAGTTTGTTTTTGTTATTAGTTTCTATTAACTTTATTTCATTCAGATTAGAAAATTCAGCAAGCAATAGAATAAGGTCAGATAACTTTGATGCTCATACTTTCCTAATTACTTTCTATCCCTTTCTCTATTTCTCTTTCTCTCTTATTCTGCCCCATCTCTCCCCATCGGTTTCTTTCTGTTGTTTCCCTCCAAAGCCTTCATGCATGACAATAAGTCACTTCCCCATCAGCAAGACTGCCCAAAAATTTGCAGCAAATATGTCTGCGAGCAAGTGGGGGAAAATTTTGATTCTCATTGTTACATTCTGCCTCTTTCTGATATAAAAGGAAAACAGGAGGCAAGGAAGAAAGAAGGGGGAAAAGGAACCCCTTAAAGTGTAAGCTTTCCATGCATGTAAACCCAGTAGTTAGTACACAACCTCGTCACCTTGACATTTATTCAGCTTGCTGGAGACTCATGTGCCCTCAGTCAGAGCTAATTAACACTTAATTGACTTCATGAGAATTTTGTTCAGCAGTTCTGATTTGTCACTCATGTCTCACGATGAACTGTAACTTTTGAGAGCTCAGCAGTTGTGGGAGGTTTGGCAGGTGTCAGGGGAGTAAGAGAGGAAAGGGGAAAAGGGGAGCGTAGGAGTTTCTGCCTCGCTCTTTTTTTCTTTCTTTATCTCTCATTGAAACAGATACAAGGACACAAGAGTAGCAAAAAAAGGCACTCAATAAATTGTCATTGTGGACATATTTTATTTAGCTAAAAGCACAATTTACAGTAGTTGAAGTTTGATTGATTTGTTGATAAACACTAATGTTTAGCAGTTGACAATTTTTCCAAGTTAATTTCCTTAACTTTGGCAGTCCTGGCTGGAAGGACCCTGTAAATAGTATCAGTGTCATCATCCTTTTTAAGTTATTAATGAGCCATCGTGTTTATATAGGTTGGGATTTTGGGACAGGCTGTGCTTGACTGCAGTTTCTGACATTGATGCGTTAGCAGTTGGAACTGGATCTAGATTAGAACAAGTAGGGGAAAAATGGAAAAGATAAAAGCAAAAGGCTCAATTCTAGCCAAATGCTTTTGGAGTGGACAAAAACTGTTAATAATTTAAAAATAATTAAAAACATATAGAAAATTACAGAATACCATGCACAATCTGTTCTGATGTTACTGCTGCTTGAAATAAATTTCTGACTAATTATTATTTCACCTGTGATGTAATATATATATATATATTTTCAGCCCCCCTTCACACAGTGCTGCATCTTAGCCTACATCCAGACTTTCATGATTGCCAAGGACTGACAAGACACTAGAGAAGACTTTACTAATTAACTAGGCCAAGCTATATACTGCCTAGATTCACATCAACTTCAGTCAAAGCTGTCAAACTTGTATATACATGTTTGAATAGTGATGTTCTTCTCCAACTGTGATGATGTTCTAATGAGTTGTTAAATATTTGTCCAGTGTTCAGGAAAAGGTTCTTTGTTCTAGCAAGAAATATGTTTTTTTCTATCTTTATCCCTTGGAAAGTCAGTACACCTATCTCTATTGTGTATGCTCAGTTGGGCAAATCTTTACCTTCTGCCTTCTCTCATTAAGCCACATGTTGATGACACTATTATGGCCTCCAGAGCCTCTATGAAATGCTGGGTTTATCCTGTACCTTCCAAAATGGAGGATGGGGAGCCAGGAAGAGAGCCTCTTATTTTTTCTCAGGACAAAAGCAATTCTGGCTGCAAAACATTCTTAGTTAGGTAGTTTCCAACTTTGATTCTTCCACTGCCTGAATATACAAACCAAAGTCTGCCTGAAACATTTTCCACTCTTTGGAGATATGCTTTTCTCCTCTTTCATCTTCATTATATGTAAATATATATTATTTACAATTTACGAAACCTGTTCCTTAAATATATAAATGTGTACAATTACAATTATGTGTATATATAAACATAAGCCAATTTATAAAATTTATGAAAAATAAAATATAAACTTTATGAAAATAAGCCAGTTGTAACACTATTTTGCCTTTTAAAAGCCTATCAAATCTGCCTACTTTTATAATCAAGCTTTAATTTGGAAGGGGAACTCTAGAAAAGAGCACTCATTATAATATACAGTGCCTTGAAATCAACAATAGCTATGAATATATGGATAAGATTTATTTTTAGCCTTATTAAAAGATGTATTTACATTTGAGATTTTGTTTGTTTATTTGTTTTGATTTTGATGAGGAGTGCATTTCTCAAATAAATTACTTGTTTCTTCTCACTTGCTATGCTTTTGTTCAATGTAATACCAATTTCCCTCAGATGAAACTACTTTGTAGAATGTGCTCCTTTAGTAGATCCAGTGTACTACAACCACGCAACCACAAGTGGACTGTCAGTCCATTGTTCTGTAGATGATCTGACCTACAGTGAAAAGTAAGCCCAGACCTCTGTCACTTTCCAATTTCTAGGAGGGAGAGAAGGTTCTTTGCAATCTGTATACCCAGCATGAGATTAAGAAACAGTGATTCAAATGTTGGTCTAACCAGTTTATTACAAATCAGGGAAATGGGGAAGGGGAGGACGGGCACTATTATGAATTAGGGTAATGGGGAAGGGAAGGAGGGCGATATAAAGGATTGGAAAGAAATAGCAAGGAGTTTTTGTAGGAAGCAAAAAGGAGATAGTCACCACCATGCATCCAGCGTAGTTCATAGTTCTGTCTTCTGTAGTGGTGGGCCATTGAGCATTGTTCTGTTGATGATGATGGTGACCATGGTGATGATGGCGACTTCTCAATGGTAGTACCAACTTATTTATAAGTCCAAAGTCATCAAGTCAGTTCTTTTTGGAGTGACAACTCAAATCCAAAGTGATTGAGTCAGCTCTCCTTGGAGAGGCAACTTCTGTCTCTGGGATCTCAGCAGAAACTCCTTTGTTTCTATCTTCCTGACCATGCCAGCAGATAAGAGGGAGAAGGGAGGTGGCAACTTGTATCTTGCATTGCAAAGATACAGTGGTATCATTCCCTAGTCTCCTATAGCAAACAGGCATTACTTGGTCACAGGCTAGGTCTTCCACTAGGAAAACAATCCAGAGCAATCTCTTCTGAAGGCAAATAGCTCCAAAGAAATGCTTTGAAATGTAAAATTGTCCACACAGTGATGTTGACTGCCACACAGCAACACCCATTTCTCATCTCCTAGAGTCTTATCACAAGAAATACCTCAGAAAGCAAGCTTTGAGCTAGAAAGCAAAGAAGAATTCATACAGTCTCACAGGCTATGGACACCAGCTTCTCTAGCACCTCTACAAATCCACTCCTTTTGATCTTCACTACTTGCTAACATAGGCATAACCCAAATGATATGTGATTTAATGGTTGCCTAGGCTTCTTCTAGGCAGTGAGAAGAGATAGACACCTTCAAAGGCTTTCATTCTATTCACTGTGCATATTTACCTGCAAAAAAAATAAAAATAAATAAAAATAAAAAAAAAAATAAAATAAAAAAATCCCTGAACTTCTTGTGAAGAAGCTGAGCTTTAGAGAAGGTAACTAATTTGAGAAGTATTCATTGCCAAATTTAAGACAGATTTCTGCTAAACATTTAGCTTTTTCTAGATCACTTTTCTGAGATACCTAATTATCCCTCTGCGTGTTACAAAACCAAAAATGAGATACTTAGCTTAAATTTCCTTTTGGGAATCAAGGATATAAAATGTAGTCATTCAAGCACATAATTTTAAAAGAACTGGTGTTCCTTATTGGATTTAGCTGTAAGTTCTTTGAGAAAGAGACTGTTTTAGTATGTGTTTGTGTTGTTGTTGTTTTTTTTTTATTTATTTTCCATGGCATGGAATGGTTGATTTGGTAAAATGGCATATGTTGGATGGCTCAATGAAAATCTCCATGAGGAATGAGAACATACCAGTTTAAAATCCATTATGAATTGAACTTCAAGATTCAAGGCTGTCCAAAATACACCAAAGAACAATTACAAAAGACTTTTATCAGTTTAATTTATTTATTTTGCTCCTAACCAAGCACTAAAGCACACATCCAGTACCTCAGGCAACTTTCTTCACCTTACTGCAGTAAAAGATTCATAGGGAGTTCAATTATAGAATGATTGGCTAATTTCAATAGCTTGTTTTAGCCATTAAGCTTCTACAAAGGCTTTATGGATGTTCTAATGAATACCCTGCAAGACTTTCAGTGTAATGAAATTTGTATTAAGGTACTATAAGGAGTGTCCCACAATGTAAGGTCACTTCCATTTTTCCTCATTACAGCCCTAGAAGGACAAAAGAAGAAAAGGAGAATATCCTGTTCTCTCTTTTTTTTTTTTTTTTTTTTTTTTTTTTTTGGCTGCAAAAAGTATGTTAACTTTGAGCACAAAACTTGCAGTGTTACCTTGCAAGTAACAGTAAGAACACTAGCTTAGGGGACTGCACAATGATATTGCTAAATTGAGCAAGGATAGACAAATGCAACCTTTCCTTTCTCTTCACTTACTAGTGCAAGTGCAATTCCAGAACTTGAGATCTATTTACAGTAGTTGAGATTGGAGATGGGGTGATACTCACCAGCTCATACAAAACTATTGTAAATGAAGAAAATCATGATCAAAATCAGTTGATATGTGAATAATTATCTGCCAGGAGTATAAAGAATTACATGAAAATTTCAAGATCTTTGTCATGATTTGACATATTATAAAAAGATCCTGAATCTCAGGGAATGTTCTGAGAGTCATCAACAGTAATCTCACTAGTGTACCTTCATAATGTGGATCTACAAGATATTGTTCAAACAACATCATTATGCACATTAGTTATGCAAAACTATGCAAGAATATGCAAAACATATTTTAGTTACACTGACTCATATATTTTAAATAGAAGATTTTGATATTAACACAATCAATATATCAATTTTTGTCTTTAATGGTGCAGCCAACAAAGTAGAGAACACTGGTATAGCAGATTTTAGTCAGATCTTTGAATCATAAATATTTCAACTCTGTTGAAATCTAAGTTGATTTCTACACTATTTCATATAAATTCAGAATGTGATTTTGCTTTACGTGAGTTATAGTATTGCTGAACTACTAAGGTTTTTTTCTACAAAGAGATGGGACATTTAGAATTATTTGGAAAATGCTGCCTCTGTTTGGCTGTGCAGCAGTGACAACAGAACTATATGCGTGTGGCCAGCTACATTAGTTCAGCTAATAACATTTTAATTGTGCATTCATGTTATATCAGGTTTTAGCAACTTTGAAAGTCACAAGAGGATACATTATACTGATATTAGATTGATTTTATAAAACTGAGGGAGACATTTATGAAATCTCTCCTCTCTTCCCTTATACGTTTGTGGTGCTGAGGACTGCTCATCCCTTTTTTCATTTCTGTTGTTCTACCCTCCACACAAAATACTGTACATCTGCTTCCTCCACATGAATTTATCAGACTCCTAAAAAGCCTTCCACAGACTCCACATCTAGGATACTGAAGCTGTGAAAGAGATTGGGACTGAAGATCAGAAATCATTTGATTTCTGAAATGGATAAGGAGTAATAAAATGGTTATTTAATGTATCTTTACTGAGAAACAGCTGTAAACATCTGAAATAAAATAGATAAGTAGATAGATAGATAGATAGATAGATAGATAGATAGATAGATAAAAAAGGTGAAGAGCAATAGCTTCCAATAGCTTCCAATAGCTTCATAAAGGGCTCAGAGTAGACAGCAAGCATTTGCCAGACATCTACACTGGGGTTCATGTAAGTAAATGTAACTGTAACAGCATTGACATTTGCTTCCAAGCCAGTCTTCCAAACTAAAGGCTGTCTTATTGTTTAGAGGAGGGAATCATCTCACTATAAAACAGATGTCTAAGGTTGATCTAAAAATGTGTCCCAAAATGCTTGTTTCTGTTCACTGATTATGAGCAATACAAGTCGACTAACTCATGAACATGGAGCAAGCAATGATGAAATGAATCTTATAAATTTTAGTCTGATTGTCTTGCTGCTTTAATATATTACTGCCTTACATTTTCCACTTATGATGTATTACAACCTAGTTTGCAATAACTGAGAAATGATTAACGTATGAAAGTCTCTGTAAAGTTAATTTTGAAGATAAAAATAATCTTTCCGTTCTGTTTCCTCATGATGCAGAGCATCATTTGTTAAGATGTTATTTCTTACACATTTACATACATAACAGCACATCTTATCAATAATATATTTCCTAAAAGTTATTTCTGGTGATAATGAAGAAATTATAATACTGTAGATGAACATTTGAGACAGGTTATCATTACTTAAATTTTATACACACACACACACACACATATATATATATTATTTTAGATGATGGTAGAATAAGGTGAACATGAGACTAAATATCTGACTGATGTCTGTTTTGTTCTTAACTGAACTCTAGCTGCCTGGGACAAGGAAAGGGAATCACAGCCCTGGCTCTTATGCAGTCAAACAAGTTTCTGTTGAGCATCTGAAACTTAAAGATTGGAGAGAAGATACTGAAATGTGTATTTTCTTATTAAATCATAGGTTTTTTTCCAATGCAGGTCAATGAAAGCATGATAAATCTGAAGGGATAAAATATTTTTTTACATCTGTCTTAAAAGAGGAAAAAACATCAGTGCTTCCATCTAGAAGACATTACCATGTTCAGGCCTTATTCCATTTTATGTGAATTATATTTGCTAGTCATGGAGTTGAAAGGCAATACAAGCTGCACTTAGTAATAATACTTACAATCTTGCCAACTTCTCTGCCTTCAAAAAACTTTTGAAAAGATTGCCTTTGGGATGTGACTGAAGCTCCTGGCGGGATCAAAATAGTAATCAAAGATTTTTAGAAAAAAAAAGGTAACAAGAGCCTTTTTTCTGACTGGAATATCCATCGTTACACATACTAATCTGATGTCATTAAATAATTTTACTATAATAATTTAATACGTTTTTATACTAATTCAGGACAATTGAATAAAAATACCCCATTTGTTTTTGACAAAGCCCCTCTGAAATTGCAAAATTCCATATGACATATCTTTTGACATTAAAAAGAGTTACACTTTAACTGTAAAGGAGTAGATTTACCCTGAGACCCAGTTATGGATCTTCAGATTCATAGGTACAGGTTGGGGGATGACCTGCTGGAGAGGAGCTCTGCGGAGAGGGACCTGGGCATCCTGGTGGACGACAGGTTGGCCATGAGCCAGCAGTGTGCCCTCGTGGCCAAGAGGGACAATGGCATCCTGGAATGCATTAAAAAGAGCGTGGCCAGCAGGTCAAAGGAGGTGATCCTCCCCCTCTACTCTGCCCTGGTAAGGCCTCATCTGGAGTATTGTGTCCAGTTCTGAGCTCTGCAGTACAAAAAAGACAGGGATCTCTTGGAAAGAGTCCAGCCACAAAGAGGGCCACAAAGATGGTGAAGGGCCTGGAGCATCTCTCCTACGAAGAAAGGCTGAGTGAACTGTGTCTGTTCAGTCTTGAGAAAAGAAGATTGAGAGGGGACCTGATCCAGGTCTATAAATACCCAAGGTGTTGGGGGGCAGAGTGGCGAGGACGGACTCTTTTCAGTGGTGAGTGGAATCAGGACAAGGGGAAGCGGCCGGAAACTGCAGCATAGGAAGTTCTGCACAAATGTGTGCAAGAACTTCTTTACAGTGAGGGTGACGGAGCACTGGCACAGGCTGCCCAGGGAGGTGGTGGAGTCTCCTTCTCTGGAGATGTTCAAGACCTGCCTGGATGCCTACCTGTGCGACCTGGTGTAGGGAATCTGCTTTGGCAGGGGGGTTGGACTCAATGATCTCTGGAGGTCCCTTCCAACCTCTACAATTCTGTGATTCTGTGATTCTGTGATTCTGTGATTCAGTAGTCATCCAGGTAGAAGTAAAGGGGCAAACATACTCTGCTATGTCTCAGCTACCAGTCAGAGTCATTGAGACCTGGATGGATTCAGATCAGTCTTCCCTCCTTGTTATGTACAGTCCTGTAACACAAAATAAAAATGAAGCATACCTCTGTCCTGATTTCAGGCAGGTTGGATTTATTTCTCCTCAAAGTATTTGGTGTGATGATTTATTTTGGATTTTTGATTGTATTAATAACAATCTAAGATTTTAGATATTGCTGAACGCGTCTTACACTAAGTCAAGGACTTTTCGGCTTCTCGTGTTGCCAGCAATAAGGCTGGGGAAGCAGGAGAAGCCAGAAAAGAACCAGAACAATTTACCCAAACTGCCAAAGTGATGTTCCATAATACCGTTTGATATCCTATTGAACAAAAAAACGGGAAGGTGTTGGCTTGAGGAGCTTCTGTTTCTTGACTAGGCATCAGTCTGCAGGATGTGAGCAATTGCTCTATGCATCATTTAGTTGTTTCTTTTTAGTGCTTCCATTTGATTATTGTGTTTTTTAATTTTTGTTTTGTTTTCTTATTAAAGTGTTCTTAACATACAAGTTCTTCCTCTTCTATATTTTTTCAATTCTCTCACACAAACAACTACAAGGAAGTGCCTTTCTGGAGCTTAGCAATCAGATGAGTTAAACCACAACCACCTCTTTGTTACTATAAATGTTTCCAAATAAGATCCCACTTTTCACTGACTAAATACATGTACAGCCTCTTAAACTGGCCAAAAAAAAAAAAAAAAAAAGACCATCATACCTGCTTGTATATCACTACTTATTCCTCAAGGCATGGTCTAAGCTCAGAACAGGAGACAACACTGAAAGATTGTTTCATTTTGTATTATTCTCAAATATGAGTAACCTTGGGAAATTTTATTCTAGGACAGAGGCTTTTGATAAACTTTTCATTTTATTTTATTTTATTTTTCCCACAAAAGTGACTTTGGCTGCACCTGAGAAAATAGTTGCCTGATCACTGAACTTCATCCTTTTTATGAGGATACAGTTTCTCATAAAGCTTAGCCTTGCAAACAAATGTGAACATTTACCTGTAATCTGGTGATACTAATTCCAGACACAAAACAAGCTGATTTGACTAGAAAAAGGTATATGACTAAAGGCATGGGTGTCCAACCTTTTGGACAACCTTTCAGCCTGGGTTGCACTGAGTAAAAAGGAGTGTATATCCATTGGTTGCTCTAAAAGCGATGCCTCTTTTTTATTTCCATGGAAAAGACAACCAATTCAAAGAGCACAATAGCGTTGCCTGATAGAGCAAATTCTCATCTACAAAACACTATTTTTTCACATAATCAACTATAAGCTATGTGTTTTTGCTGGCAGTGAACAAGAGCCTGCATGCTTTGCTTGTTAAAATCTGTACCAGTGGAGGTGGCACGCTAGAAAACTTTTACCACTGCTGAAACCCCCTGCCACTATGCTCACATCCACTGTTTGGTCTCCATTGAAGTCCAGTGCACATTGATGAATGTCAGTGGATGCAATTTTTTCCACGTGGAGGAATTCAGTTCCACATTTTTGCTTCATATTCCCTTCTATGTCAGGTGCCATTTTGTCAGACTGCTGCTCTGCTGTTATCTATTGCACAGCAACCACACTTAATGAAGTAGTAGCGGAAAGGTTCTGTCTCTACTGCCATCCCCCAAAATCTACTCTGATGGCAGAAGCCAATGTAATAAAATTGGAAGCATTACTTTTGGACCCTCCCTATTTAATATAGCTAATGAATACAAAGTAACAAAACTTATTTTAATTTTTGATGTTTTTTATTAAAACAAAAAAACAAAAAAGCATTTTAAAAAGGAAAACAAAGCCATAAAACTAGTGGAATATTTTATACTGTTTTTGTGAAACTAATGCCTCAGTCTGGTTCAATGGCAGTGGCTACAATTCTGTGAAATGAGGGATATGTCTGTCTGGGAAGAGAGAGCTTATGAATGTCTAGTAAAGAGACATGATTGCAACTCTATACGTTATATTTAAAAATTCACAATTAATGTGTGCATGTTGATTACAAATGATGTTGTAAAAAAAAAAAAAAAAAAAAAAAAAAAAAAGATTTTTTTTACAGCAATCTTGAAACCTGTTCTCAAATTCCTTTGTCAAAATGGAAAGCATGGCTGCCTATTTTTCACAGGACTGTGTTTAGCCAGTGTATCAAAATGCATAAACTTATTTGTCAGAATCTGAGGTGGCACTGCACTATTTCCACCCCACATTCCTGGTTTCATTATAGGCAGTGTTAATAGAACACCGATGTTGAGTTGGTGCTGATTAAGCAGTAGGCAGGACCCAGGCAGAGTCACTGCCATGATGGCATGAAGCAGGGGTGGGCCTCAGTGCGAGGTGTTCTGGGCCTTATGTGGCCCATGGGCTGTGGGATGGACATGACTCAGTGAAGGTACCTTCCAGAGCAGGAACGTTTATGATGTTCAGAGTAAACCATGACCCTGAGTTGCATCCTGTAATTTAAAGAGATTAAAATATCAGAAAAGTCTTCCTGAAACGCGGTTAATAGACACCCCCAACTCACCAGGCTTTTAGGCTCAGAAGGAAATGCAAATCTGAAATATGTGCTGCAAGTCACAGCACTACAGGATCAGAAAGCTTGAAAGAACTGTAGGATTGGTTATCCAGGAAGGATTAGCATACTGAACGCCGAACACATCACAACAAGCAAGACCGCTGTGCAAAGACTACCCCTACCTGAATAGTATTTTCTTAAATATTCCTGATGTGTGCTGTTTATATGGGTAAGATATAAATGCATGAGGATGGAGAGGAATGGAAAGAGAGTTCGTTGTGAAAATGTTTGTGCTGTGCTATGCTTAAGTTTGGGGAAAGAAAAAAAAAAAAAAGCATAGAAGAAGATGACACTAAAGACTTTATTTCTTTAAGAACCACTACTGGAAGCAAATTAGATATGCATATTTCACCATGGGCCATTTACAGATAATTCACTATGGCCATCTGCACTTCATTCAGTCCAGAGTTGATTTTGCATTTTGTTAACCCTGAAGGATAGCTTAATTTTAGTTTTCTTTTAAGGATGTAATGAATAGGTAACAGAGTGGTTGTGTGCATGTGGATATAAATGAAAAATTGCTTATTTTTAAAATGAAGACAAAAATTGGAAATGAGATTGTTTTTCTCACGAGAAGCTTGAGAATAATGTCTTGATTTAAGACAATTTATTGTGAAATCTAGATTATACATATTCATAGATATCAGGTCTAAACAACTCTGTATGCTCAAAAAATAAAATTTCAACATGTGAAAATCACACTTTCCTTTTCAAAACTAATTTCGTTCCACCAGATAAAATGTTTCCACAGTTCAGTGATACTAAAGATACCACCGTAAAACCTGAATTTACCACAAATAGGAAAATGACAGAAAGTTTTGTAAACCCAAGCTGTATATTTGAGATAAAATGGGCTAGTTTAACTTGTTATGGTAGGCGCTATCATTACAGAGAAAGATGAGAATGTCATACAGAAATAACTGTATGATCTTGAGGACAGCAGAATTGAAATCAAATTAATTTAACACAGTGAATAACCAAGCTATTTGCTTAAAAAAAAAAATAGTAAGAATTTTTGCTTTTAGAAATAGGACTGAGAGATGAAGATAATAATCTTGGGTATATCAGTCTTTCACCAATTATTGTGAGCTATCTGTTCAATGTGAGTAGTTCTAATATCTGATTGATACAGAGAAGAACAAAGTCATCTGTACAATGTACTATTCTGACTTCATCTGAAATATTGGGTGTGACTATGGGAACTGAATTGAACAGGAGAAAGCACAAAGAAGGACTGCTACAGAGACCAGAGAGAAAAGAATCCACTGCTCTACAGAAGGTGAAAAAGTTAAGTGTATTTAGCCTAGCAAAACGAAAGGTGACAGGAGATGGCTGTAGCTAATAAACATTTTGAGAGAGTAAATACAAGGAAGTAAGGTAGGATACTTAAACTAAAGAATAATGTAAGCAGAATAGAAAACTGGTAAGTAATGGCTGAGAAGTAAATAAGATAAAAAAGAAATTTTGTATGTACAAAAGAGAGAACCTGGAACTGATGTAGTAATGTAGTCACAGGAACCAAGCGAAAAAGACCAAAGATACAGTGGGGCGCAGCAGGCCCAATACTGAGCTGGACAAGTGAAGGAGTTGTCTCATTCTGCTCTAGACTGAGAAGCTTCACCTCGAACATTAAGTGCTGCGTTGGGCACCACAATGAAAGGGCAATATCATTGTCCAAGGGGAGCTATGGAGATGCAGGAAAGTCTGGAGGGCAAGACTTGGGAGAAGTGGCCAAGCTCCTTTAGCTTGTCCAGCCCAGAGCAGAAGAGGCTGAGGAAATGTCTAATGGAGGCCTGGAGCTCCTTACCCAGAGAGGAGGGGCAGCACTGAGCTCTGCTCGCTGGTGGCAGTGGTAGGGCCTGAGAGAATGGCATGGAGCTGCATCAGGGGAGTAGCGTAGGTTGTTAGGGAAAGAGTTTGCACTAGAGGGATTGTGGGCATAGAACAGGCACCCTAAAAGGTACAGTTCAGCAACTCACAGCTCAACACACATAGCTCACTTACTCTCCCCTCTTCATGGCCTACTGTATGATTTCACATGGTATGGATGACCTCTGCCTAATTCAGTCCATCTCTCTTGGTTCCTCCCTTCTCCCAGTTGTTATGCCATAAGGGTTATGACTCTTCCTGCCAAGTGAATTGACCTGGTCCTGGCCTTTCTCCTATCACTCAGTAATGAGAATAAAATAAAATAAAATAAAATAAAATAAAACACTGGGATAATTTTTTTAGTTGTGAATACAGCATTTCTTGGTTACTTTTAAAATGAAACAAACAATCTCTAAAACAGAAGAGAATAATGTTTCCTGTAAGTATACATACTTTTTTGTGAAAGTGAAAGAAAAAAAGGAAAGAAAGAAATGAATAAATATGTAGGTCTCTTAGTTATTCTTTGGTTTCTGTGTAGTATCTCATGTTCTACAGTAGATTTATATTCAGAAACTTGTTGCTTCTCAGTTTTTATCCTTTTAACAAAAGCTGTTCTTCGTTTTCTGTTTTTTTTTTTTTTTAATTTTTTTTTTATTCTTTATTTTTATGTATGTCAACTGCACATGGAATATTGTAGTAAAAAAAAAGTAAATTTGACTTTCAAAATGACTCATGCAGAGGGACATTTATCTGAGGAAAAAGAATGAAGTGGAAATAAAGTTTCCAAATTTTCTGCTTCTTGAAAAAAACATCAAATAGTGTTCATCCCTGAGAATTTCTATTTTTCATGCATGAAGATTCATTTCATGAGCAAAAAATTTTGTGGGGTTCTAGTCACAGCTCAGTAGATGTTGTTCTAATATTGGGAATGGCTTTAAAATAAAAGAGGGGTAATTTATATGTTGGGAAGAAATTCCTTATTCAAAGGATGGTGAAGCACTGGCATAGGCTGCCCAGAGAAGCTCTTGGATGCCTCATCTCTGGAGGTGGTCAAAACTAGGTGGGAGAGGACACTGGGAAGCTTGATCTGGTGAGTGGGAACCCTGTTCATGGCAGAAGAATTGAAATCAGGTCTCTTTCAACTTAAGCCAGTCTGTAATTCTGAGGAGCATTTTCCTCCACCAGTGGAAGTAAACTGCCTGAAAAATCTGCAGTTTATCAACTTCAGAAAAATTTGAGCTCAGAAAAATTTGAGAAAGTATGTTAGCTCACTAGATGAGTCTTCTCCTTAAGACATGATTTGATTTCAAGGCTGTTCACCATATGCGGAAAGTAGCATTGAACAAAACATGTGAAAGAATCTATTTCACACAGAAGGCCAATTTTTATCGTGTATTATAAGCCCAGTGAAGCAAAATCATCATACAAATTCCTTATCACTACAGAAAGAACTGTTCTTTGCTTGCAAAATATCTCACATTTGGGGGGTGACTCCTGTGTTTAACATCTGCTGTAACCTAACCTGTAAAATATAAGTGGAATAGACTCTATACCTTATGTAAGATAGTTTATTTTCTTCTTAACTCTGGTCACTATCTGGCTAAAATTATAATTTAATAGCTAGAGAAATACATAAGATTCAGAATATTTCTCTTCCCAGTTATCTGGGCACATATTCTGTGATACACAAACATGAATAAATAAGTTGTAGACATCATGCTGGTTTACAAAGAAACAGTCTGATAATAAGTAAGGCTCTTGGCTAGACTTTATATTCAAGATTATAGAGTATATTGGAATAAGTTCCTTCAAATTCTACGGTATCTTCATGTCATTTTGAGGGCCTATCCACTTAGAGATTTGAATCTGAGAACATCCTGACAGATGAGTGTGCTGGGCATGAATCTCCTCCAAGCTTTGTCTAGATGAGTTGCCAAAGCCTTCTACCATAAGGATACAAAGAGCATAGAAAAATCTTTTTTTCTATTTCCCGGTCAGGAAACATGCAGTATGCATCACAGCTAAGAACAATACAAATAATTCATCACTATCCATTCTTCTGAAGCTTATTCCATTCAAAGTATCACAAAATGGTTTACATTTGTCCTGGGCTGGGCTAAGTGGCTCGTGCAGGCAAGCAGAAAGAAAAAAGGGCATTGCAAAATGAGTATAGAGCTGACTGAGCTTCACTTCCTAACTGTGGTGTGTTCAGTTAGCGAAAGTTAAAGAAACAGTGATAATACCCAGTCTCCTGCTGATTGATTTTGTGTATGTATGGGGAACTTTTGTGTTCTTACAAGGGAATCGTCAAAGAGCTGTAAGCTCATCTCTATTCCTTTGTTTCTAAAGACAGTTTCCCAGGCGATAACATGCAATAGTTCCTTAAATGGCCAAAAGTTTGCTCTTATGAAGTTCACTGTCCTGACTCTGTTCTTTACTGAGGCTTGTATTCCTTGAGATCACAAATTCAGTCAAGACATGTTCACTACAACCCTGACTGCCTCCAATCTTGAATCTTGAATTTTCTCTGCATTGGTGAGCACTAGGTACAGTTAATCCTCATTTCTGGTTGGTCTGCCCCATACGTGAACCAGGAATTTACCCAGATGTCTCCTGTTTTTTTTTTTAGATCCTGCTGTGTTGCATTCCCAGCAGATATCCATGTAGTAGACATCCTCCAAAGAATGAGAGCCTGCAAGAATGATGCTTCTTGTTGAAGCAAGGACTCATCAACAGATTTCCCTTGATTGGGTCACTTGTAGTAGACTTCAACCACTATTTGTCCTTCACTGATCTGTCTTTACCCACAAGCTTTCTGCCTGGTTGTGACTATTTCTCAGAGGCAGACTTTCATAATCTGTTTCTTAACATAGAGGGCAACAATGCTGTTATCCCTTCTTTCCTGCTTTTCTCTTCTAAAGAAGATTGTAGCCCTCATTTGCAGTGTTCCACTTTTATGATTCATCCCTCTACATTTCCATTTTAAGAGTTAGGTCATGACTTTCTAACCTGTGATATCCAACTCCTGCTTATATCCCATGCTATATGTATTGGTGAAGAGACTGTCTGGGCTGTCAGACACATTGTCATGAAAGAACCCTTCCTAATTCCTGTAAAAATTCTGCTGCAAATTCCAGCTGCAAAAAGTTCAACACATCTTCTGCTGGTTCTTCTGGAAATGGGTCCATCTTCAGCAGAGTGTGTTGTGTCCATATCAAATGGAGACTTCCTAGGGGCTAAGCGAGTCTTGATTCGATATCTGGCATGATTATTGGTTTCTCTCATTGGCTTCTGAGATAACAAAAGAGAATTAGAAACTGACATTTCAGTCACTGTAATGTGACTTTTAATATTGTAATGGTCCTTTAAAACTGAGAAGTAAGTAATTTAATTTCAGTTTCTTGAATGATAGCTGTGGACAACACTGGACAAAATTCTCTCCAAAACTGTATGAGCTCCTCAGCATTGCTTCCCATCTTAAAACTTCGGCAGCCAGTGAAATCTTTAAATGAAATATATAACATTTCCTAAAAAGACTAGAAATTTAGTATTTTAAATAAATATTCTGATTATCAGGAGGATTGTTACTCTAGAAAATTACAACTCTGTCCTCTTAGGATATATTAAGAAACTACACATTAAGTTCTAGTTCTGGAAAATCTTAGCTCAAGAGGATTAACTAGAATTGGAAAGGATAATTCTGGTTTAATTTCTAGGCACAACTATGATTATTTCATTAGCAAAATCAAAAAATAAATAAATCTGAGCTCTACAGAAAAGTTATTTAAGTTCTTTTTCAAAGAATCACAGATTTGTGAACTGGAAGAGATCATCAGGTTCCCTCCCAAAGCAAGTAGCCTACAATTTGTCACACAGGTAGGCATCTACATGGGTCTGTCCATTAAAGGAGACTCCACAGACTCTCTGGGCAGCCTATTCCACTGCTCTGTCACCCTTATTGTATTAAAGATCTTCCACATTTAAGTATGGAACTTCTTATGTTCAAGTTTTAGGCCATTATTCCTTGTCTTATTGCTATGCACACCACTGAGAAGAGCCTGGCCTTATCCATTTGTCTCCTACCTTGCTTTAGATTTTGATAAACATTTATCAGATTCCCTCTCAATCTTTTTTACTCAGGCTGAACAGATCCTGGCTACTCATCCTTTCCTGATTCAGAAGATGCTCCAGGTCCTTTATCATCTTTGTGGCTCCCTGCTGGACTCCTTCTAAGAGATCTCTTTTTTGAACAGGGATGCCCAGTACTGAGCATTGTAATCTTAACCTGGCCTCACCAGAGCAGTGCAGAGGGGAAAGATAACCTCCCTCAACCTTATGGTCATGCTCTTATTAATGCACATCTGCAAACCATGGCCTCCTTGGCTGCTGGGATACACTGTTGGTTCATGACTGACCTGTTGCCCACCAGGACCACCACGTCCTTTTCTGCAGAGCTCCTCTTCAGGAGGTCATCCCTTTATAAACTTATTCCTACTTAAAACAAAAATGATAGGTTTGAAAATTTGAAAGCAAATATTTTGGTCTGTACAAAGTATTTAACAGAAACATTAACTTTTCCACTGATAAAAAATTAATTTATTTTTCTTCCTACCTTCCTCATTTCATTCTTGAAATGTAAAACTAAGCAAAAACAAAACCAAAGCCAAAATACATAGGGGAAAATATTTTTAAAGAAAAATAATCAAAGTATTAAAGATAATCATGTTAAGGTTAAAAATCTTATAATTAGTTAATATAAGATGTTCACTAATTGTTTTTACTTTGCATCAAGCCGCCAAACCAAGACTAACCAAACCAAACAAAAAATAAAAGTCAGCAAAGTACCTTATGTCCACCTCTATTTTGAATGTGCATAGTTTTCTGCTAGGCATCCTGTTTTGAATACATTTCAGTTTCATTCTTACTGACTTTTTTTTTTTTTCTTTCCCTACATTAGTGTTTTCTATTTCCAATCTGAAAAGTGAATTAATATACTTGTTCCAGTGTAGCATAGGCCACTATTTTGTTACGTAGTTACCTTCAGGTGTGAACAGTCGCTGAGTTAAAATCAAGTGAACCGTGAGACACATATTGAGCTCTGGGACTTATTGAAGGTATCCTTACTTCTGTCCTGCACAGCTAGGCTGCAGAGACAGCAGTATTGATGCCATGAGCAAGCTTTTTTTTGTTGTTGTTGTGCACCTTCCATACATCTAAGGATTGCTTCTTAAGGTATTAATTACCTTTTTGTGTACATGGCACTTGCTAGCTTCTCAATGGAGAAATGCTGTCTACTAAAGTCATGTGCATCCTGAGAGCAAGAATACACCATCTTCTCACTATCAGCAATGTCCCGTTTTTTTTGATGTCTATCTTATTCTAGGAGACTAGATGTGATCTGACTGTCACAGTCAATGCTTAAGTGAAACACGTCTACATACAATAAGGCAGTTTAGTAAAAATGAGACAGAACTTCATTTTGATAAGGTTTACTGGAAGCCTTACGACTACAAGTGAGGCAATATTCACTCATCATTGGAACTAGTTGAAGTCCACTTATGTCTTTCAAATAATTTTTGGAAAGTTCTGAAGTGCTGTACTCATGAGCTTTCTAAAGAACTCTGGACTGAAGTGAGTTCTGCCTTGATTACTTGGAAGGCAACCCATTTCAATTGCTGGAAATGCAATGAATTGAGCTTTCTGCTGGTTTTACAGATGCATCTTGCAACTACGTTGAAAATCATCACTTCTTGGCTTGATTTCCTCCTTCACTTTTGACCTTACATTACAGGATTTTGAGCATATTCTGTTTTCAGGCCTGTCTAACAATTCTTTAGGATACTAGGCTGAATGGTTAGTATATGTGCAATCTGTCATGAAGAAAAGTATTTATAAGAGCACTTTTTGCAAAGGATTTCTACTCTAGTTGCTCTAATGAAGACAGATCAAAATGAATAAGCCTGCTTGTTTTATGTTATCTTTTTATTTGTCTTTCTCAGACTATACTGTTTCAGTGCAATATTCATTAAGAGGAGGAAATAGGTAATCTGTAATTTTAAAAGATAATGCAAAGTCTCCTATGGTTAACAGGAATATTTCCACTACCTGAGTATGCTTATGATCGGATCTTTATTCCTTCAATATTGCACAACTTGCTCAAGAAGAAATGTTACATCTGATTTTAGAAGGTAGGTAGCCTGGTCACAAGTGATAAAACATTATTAAATAATGCTCAAACAAGTAGCTTTATTTTTTGCTTCCAATTTAGAAAGGTAGTGTCTTAATAGTGCCTCTGCCTCCATATCATAGTATAGCCTCTGTGGAATCCAAAGTCTCATCCTGTGCTACTAAAAGAATCCCTATTTCTCCTTAAAAGATCATAAATGTAGCAAATAAATATATCACTTGCTATTCCTCATACATATTTATCCAGAAATCTGTACTAATAGTGCATGTATTAGGCTCTAAAGTCAATTGCTCTCATAAACACAGAATCAAAGAATCATAGGGGTTGGAAGGGACCTCCAGAGATCATTGAGTCCAACCCCCCTGCCAAAGCAGATTCCCTACAGCAGGTCGCACAGGTAGGCATCCAGGCAGGTCTTGAACATCTCCAGAGAAGGAAACTCCACCACCTCCCTGGGCAGCCTGTTCCAGTGCTCCGTCACCTCACTGTAAAGAAGTTCTTGCGCACATTTGTACGGAACTTCCTATGCTGCATTTCTGGCCATTTCCCCTCGTCCTGTCTCCACACACTGCAGAAAAGAGTCTGGCCTCGCCACTCTGCCCCCCACACCTTGGGTATTTATAGACCTGGATCAGGTCCCCTCTCAATCTTCTTTTCTCAAGGCTGAACAGACCCAGTTCACTCAGCCTTTCTTCGTAGGAGAGATGCTCCAGGCCCTTCACCATCTTTGTGGCCCTCTTTGTGGCTGGACTCTTACCAAGAGATCCCTGTCTTTTTTGTACTGGGGAGCCCAGAACTGCACGCAGTACTCCAGATGAGGCCTTACCAGGGCAGAGTAGAGCGGGAGGATCACCTCCCTCGACCTGCTGTCCACGCTCTTTTTAATGCATCCCAGGATGCCATTGGTATTTTTGGCCATGAGGGCACACTGCTGGCTCATGGCCAACCTGTCATCCACCAGGACACCCAGGTCCCTCTCTGCAGAGCTCCTCTCTAGCAGGTCATTCCCCAACCTGTACTGGTGCATGCAATTATTCCTCCCTAGATGCAAGACTCTACACTTGCTTTTGTTAAACCTCATCTGTTTTTATTTTTTGCCCAGCTCTCCAGCCTGTCCAGGTCTCGCTGAATGGCAGCACAGCCTTCAGGCGTGTCAGCCAATCCTCCCACCCTCAGCAAACTTGCTGAGGGTGGCCACTGACTCCTCATCAAAGTCGTTGATGAAGATGTTGAACAAGATGGACCCAGCACCGATCCCTGAGGAACACCACTGGTTACAGATCTACAACCAGACTGTGAACTGCCAACAAAGACCATCTGTGCTCTACCAGTCAGTCAGTTCTCAAGCCACCTCACTGTTCATGCATCTATCCACCCTAATTTAAGAGCTGAATGTCTATAAACTTAACTAGCTGCTTCCCTCTCAGGTTATTTCTCTTCTTAAATTGGTCTTAAAACACATGAAACACACATATATTTGTGCATTCTGCTTGTTATACGCATGTGCACATACTCTGCCCTTCACTCTGATCTTCTTGCACTTTTTTTATTTTATCTTCCTTTTTTTCATTTTTATTTTTTTTAACTTTTCTTTTCTTTTTACCTAGTCCCAGCAATTTAGCAATTTAAGTTTAATAGACTAACAAACTTTCTTTAGTGACAGAAGTAGTCCTTTTAAAAGAGGAAAAGAAATGACAATACTGTATAATGAAACAAGCAGATATGTAATAAGGATATCTGTTTGGTAGGAATAAATGAGAAGAAAGAAGCAAAAAGAAAGTAAAAGAAAAACAATGTAGAAATACTAAGCATGTATCCAGAGGACAATTTTCTCAGAGAATTTTGCAGATTGTAACATAGAAATGAACTACTTACAGACCAGATATTCCAGAATTCAATTTTCTTTGATTCTAGAGACTGAATTTAAAGTCCCTTTCAACCACATGTAAAGGAAGACCTTTTCACTCTTCATCTTCTTGCTCATCAGTTACTTGGCATTGCACAGAGGCTACTGTGCACAACAGTCTGTAAGTATTAAATAGAAGTAATGGTGTAGCTTATTGAAAGTTCTGATTCATATGAATAATGCCAAAGTGCAAACACTACATGCTGGCTATGCAGTGATCTGTAAATGCCTATATCTTCATTACTTACCTAGCCTTTGTATTACCATAGAAGAGTTCAGCTCAAATTCGGCTCAAAGTATTTGCTGAAAAATGAAGCTGAAAGAAATCTCATCTCAGGTTCTCTCAGTCTCCTGATCATGCAACGTAGAATGTTTGGCTTTCTGGGCTGTAAGGACACATTGCTGGTTCATGTCCAGCTTGCCATCCACCAGAACCCCCAAGTTCTTTTCAGCAGGGTTAAGTTCTATTGATTTGTACCCAGCTTATATTGATACTGGAAGATGTCATTCAGGGTCATGAAAAAACTTCCAGAAATTTCTATCATGTTCATTTTAATAAGCACACTTTTAAGAAGTAGACTTTTGTGAGGCAACTTCAGAAGCCATCCCAATAATTCTATAGAATTTAAGATCTCTTTCTGAGGTTATTGCTCATTAATTTATTTTCAACTTGTGAATTAGATGGATTCCAGGAGCTGGCTCTAGTTTCTATTTAATCTCTTTCCATTATGTGTTATTTTTAATGCCTTCATCCTTTAAAAAGGTGATAAAATAAATAAAAAAAAAAAAGAAATCAAATCAATCAAAACCTTCCATTTTTAATTGTGAGTTTCTTCTTGGTTTTTTTTTTTTGGTTTTTTTTTTTTTGTTTGTTTGTTTTTTTTTTAGTCTTTTCTAAGCATGTATTTTATATTTACATTTTTCTCCACTCTTCTGAAGTGCATCCTCTCTGAAGTTTTAACACTCCTAAACTACCTGACATAACTATTTCAACACATGGCAGGCATTTCACATGACTTGTTGAGAAATAAATAAAAAAACTGGAATGCTTTAAAAAGGATCAGGCATGTTCTGTAAGTATTAAATATTTTTATTATTATTATTATTATAAATACTGAGCTATACTGTGTGTTTTAGAGAATGAGTAACACGATAGCCTGCTGCTGGAACTACAAAGGCCAGGAAAAGTACCTTCCTGTAGCAGTACATGGAGAAATCCTGGTGAATCTTACATGTTTGGTGAATTACAATTATACTTTCATAAATATATGAGGCTGGGCTGGAAACTCTTCTTATTATCCTGTTCATGCCCTGAATGTCAACAACATTCTCAGGCATCACCACGTTCCTGCATTTAACCATTGTTAGATAAATTTCTAAGTGTTTCAATAACAAGTAGATAGACAGATCTTAGATTTTTGAATCAGATTTCCTGGATCTTTTTTTCTTATCAAATATTTTACTCTCAGCTTTCAAATAATATTGAGTTATATTTTTCACATGTATTACTCTCTATGTTCTCCTTTCTCTCTCTACTGTTGTTTTTTATTTGTCTTCTGTAGCTATGCTGTACAGGAAAGCTTCTAAATGACTGATTTTTATTGTGCTGGAGTGAATAAGTGCACTCAGTAGACTCCTTCTGTCAGTGTCAAATAGAATATACAATCCTGATAGCTTGGAAAATATCTTAATCCCAAATTAGTCTGTGTAATTCCGCTGAAGAGTAAATGTCGTGCCTTGAACAGAGCATCATGCACATTTACTTATTAAGTGACTATGTCATAAAAGTTAAAAAGTGATGAATCCTGTGCATTATGCTTTACTGTGATCAGTCCCATATGGTTGTTTATTCATGGTATATCTTTGTTAGAGCTTTTAACATTCTATGTTACTTTAATTATAGCTGGCAAAGATTCATCATTTTTATTTGATTATCCTTGATATAATCCAGGAAATGCATAAATGTACAATGGTTTTGTAATTTGTTTGAGATTTTCCCAACAGTAGTACATTGCTCAGTGACATACAAATTATTTTTGTGAGATCTTATCCTGCCATTATCCCGTATTTAATCAGTGGTCTCAACATAACATATTCCAGTGAAAGATTCACAAAAAATTTATGTTGACTGTTTGAATAAATGTGTTTGAATGACCGCAAACCAGTATCATATAAATATTATTTACATATTGTTTAACAATCTAAAATAAATTTGGCTTTGTATTTATTTATTATTAAAATATTTTGGTTGTTGTTGTTGTTGTTGTTTTTCCCAAATTATCCTATTTTATAAATAAAAGTCAAACATAAATATTTCTCTTTATGCAGAGACCTATGTAGAACAGGAATTATATTAATAATTTCCTTCATTTCAGACATTTTGAAATTGAAACTACATAATTTTAATTGCATCTTCCTCATTGAAAACTCCACTAGGATTAAATTAATGAGCTGTAGGATATTTCTTGTAATATTTGTGTCCAGACACATAGCATAAACAAATTTCTGACTTCCTTGTATTCAATTCAGTGCCCACTGCAGTCAGTAGAAAACGATCATGGACTGAATGGACCTCAATGCTGGATGTGTTCCATCTTGAATCATTATTATATGCCTTTTTTTAAATTATTATTTTTATTTTTCTTTCTTGTATTTACGTCAATTATCAAATCTATGACTAACTCTTCAGTATTCCTGTGGTAACTTCAATCCATTAATGCTCATTGTTGTACTGAGTTCAGTGTCAGGCTGACGTTGCACATAGCATGGCCCTCATTCTTTGGAACCACTGGCATTCACACAGATAAACATTGTGTATCTGTGACCATCTGTGTTATTTTCTAATAGAAATACACAGGACATATGTTTTGTATTCTAATTATTTTACTTTATTTTATTTTATTTTATTATTTTATTTTATTTATTTTATTTTTACATTGGTGCCACTAATGATAGAAATGAAGAAATTTGTTAATTCTATTTTTTGAAATAAGAGCAGAATTAGAGGCTGGAAATCTGGTAGATACGGTCTCAAGGGCTCTATCTCTTCCCTGCAGCCACTTTTTCAACTACTCTTAAACAGATGGATTGGGTAAATCATCACTTAGAGCTTTTAGTTCACTTTGAGTTTCACAATAACCTCTGTGAAGTTGCATTTCTCTATCAAGGTTAAAGCAGCCTTCTACCCAGGTACCGCAGCCTGAAGGGGAGTGAAATGAAACCAGATTTTTCATCAAAATCACTCTTTGGGGGAGTGATTTCTCTCTTATTGGGGAAATATATATATATATATTATATAATTTATATTATATATATATATATTAGGATTATATATATATATATATTTTCCTAATTTAGGCATGTGAAGTAAGAGAGAATATTCTTCTATTGTAGCACCAGGATAACTGTGTTGCACATCTTTCTCTTGAGTTCTTGTTGATGTCCCTTGTGGGACTCTCCTAAGAAGGGATCTGTTGGATCCTTTCCCTTTCTTCCAGAGGTATAAGGAAGACTTCCTATTTCTTTACCACCAGGTTTTGCTATGTTTAGGCTTTTCTTTTTCTGATATGCTCTCTTCATTTTCTTCTTTCCTGCTATGATTTCTGTTTCACATATTTGAGCCTCTAAAGGCAATGCAATACCTGTATAAAACTATCATTGCATATATCAGTGCATTAAATTCCCATCTCTGCTCATTATTCACATTCTTTGTGTTGTAAATTTCATATATGAGCAAAGGAGGTCTGGTTCAATTTACCTACCTCAGATTTCAGAGTTACTCTGAGGTGTAATATGTTAATAAAGTAAAGCAAGTAATTAACAACCAATTTTTTTTTTTTCACTTTCTCCCTTTTGATAACTACATCACATTGCAATACTTCTATTCACAATTTATGTACATTAATCAGCACTACATTTTGGATGGCATTCTTCTCATCTCAGAGTTCAGTATTTTGCATACACCACTTTGCTAAGGTTTAACTCTCTGTATGAAAGCTTCAAACTTGAACAACTAGTTTAGGTTAGATTTCTAAATTTGATAAGTGCAAAGTTGCATAATATGTATGTATCACTTGTGAATCAACTGTGATTTGTCTTCTGGAAGTACGTACTGCTTGATGTCCTGTTACCAGCTTTTTGTAGTTACTCTGTGAATTCATGCATTGTCTATTTAGAGACTGGATGAAAATGAACAGTGCTTCTTCGCTTTCTCATCTATATTTTCTTTTGAAACTGGAGAAGTCTGGGCAGAAATACGTGCATAAATCAAGGCAGACACATTCATGCGTGTACATTGGACTCATATATATAATAGCTCACGAGAAAAGCTGTTAAATTACATCACCACTACAATCCATGAATTACAAGTAAAAACCACTTGAGACATTTCTATTAATCTCTTATGTGCTTACTGAAAATGACTTCTAATTTATAGTTAGTAGAGGTAATCCTGGGCTTTATTTAGATTTTCTTTTGTATTTTTTATCCAATTTATATTACTTCTAATTAGGTCTTTTTTTTTTTTTTTTTCTCTTCAATAGCCCAGCAACATAACTGGAGAAGTAGTATATGGAAATATCCATAGATGTGCAAGAGCTAAGGGCTTCTGTTAAGTATTTATAGACCATTAATATGAGAAATCCTTCTATTTCCACATCTGCTGGGTACTTCCAGAACTATTTATGTAATAGTTGATTGTTTGTTTGTTTGTTTGTTTGTTTGTTTTTGTAGGTAGCTTGAAGTTCAAACTAGGAAAGAGTTCTGGCTGTAGCAGGTGACAGAGAAAAGTACAGGTCATTATTTAAAATCAGAATACTTAAGAGTCAGACAATTAAACCTAGGCTCTTCAATTATAAGTCCTTTATATAGTTGCCTTCATGTGATGACTTACACCAATATTTGTGTGGAGATATGATGCCTTATTAGCAGGATTCCTTAGATCAGTTTTTAATTTACAATTATGGGCCTAGTGCAAACTTACTCTTAACAAAGACAAGGATGATGCTACAAAACCCTTCTTTTTGTGTGTGGAAATTATTTCGTCTTTACTTTTTCAAGCAACTTGGGGAAAAAAAAAACATTGTTTAGTTTGAAAACTAAGACATATTGCACTGAGAATACAGGACAGAGCATTTGATTCTCTATAAATGTTTTTTGAATTAATTACAATTACTACTGTATGCATAATGTACCATATATAAACTATTCACAATAATGTTATCTATTTATGAAGTTGAAGTCTTAAGAAGTTTATAGGAACTGAAGAATGGCTACTGATTTTTGAAAGGTTCAGACAAGCTAAGTTTCATAAAACTGGACTTTAAATATATTTGTAACAGAATAACTTTAAAATTAAAAAAAAAAAAAAGGTTTTTTGATTTTTTTTTTTTTTTCTTTTTTTTTTTTTTTGTATGCATCTCTGATTTGTTTTTCTTAGAGGCAGTCAGGCACAAGATCTCTAGACATAATACTGTCTTGTCTTAATTGCATTTACATCTTAGGTTAGAGCTTGATCTCATGCTTGATTTAGTTGTTTGTTTGGCTTCAATGGGCACTGGATTGGCCTTGGGGACTCAATTCAGTGATGTACCTATGTGCATGCCCTAACTATAAATTCATGAAAAGCTTCACTAACTCCTTTGAGACTATTTACATGCTAATAGTTAAACACAACTTTAACAAATTTAGGATTTCAGAGTCAACATACTACAAATTCATGCAGATATTGTTTCAGAAAGAGTCCCATATTTGGTCTTCAACAAATCAGTAGCCTGATCTCCCCCTTCATATGAAATGCAGAGAAATATAAAATACTTCAAAGGAACTATTTGTACCCCTCACAGTAAACAGATGAGTTTATCCTAAACTTCTTTTTGTGGCTGTTTAAATTTTCCTAAAAGCATCTTAAGATTTTTTCTCAATAACAGTTCAGCTTTTCTTGCCAGGAGTCATGCTCTTTTCTGTTATGCAGAGCACTGTATTGAAGAGCTACATATATTGACAATGGGTACTGAGAATCTGCCAACATAATTACTCTATCTGTAAAAGAGTATCAAATGTTCAATTTAACAGCACTACCTAATACTTAGTGAGCTTGCTTTCTTACAAATAATAGTAATAATAATAATAATAAATAAATAATAACAGAAAAAAAAAGAAAAAGAAATCTTGATTATTTATGAACCAGTGCATATACACCTGACTCAGTGCCCTTGTGAAAGCTATTCCCTTCAGGACTTTAAAACACCCATCTGATAAAACGGCATCCTCCATTAGTTAAATTCTATCAGATTGTAAAAAGCCAAGATGTTGCCTACAGCATTCAAAAAATAGTATGCATGGATCTATGAAAAATGAGAAAAAAAAAAAAAAAAAAAAAGATGAAACACAATTCTTAATATTTAGGGATTATTTTGGGAAGGAAAATAGAAGTGTTGTGATAAAAGGTCTCTAAAATGGGAAACATGCTCCACAGATAAAATTGGTTGGGTTAGGGCACAAAATTAATAATTTGATACACAGTCTTTGTTTTTGGTTACATGCTGAATCACTTGGAAGAGTGTGTAGCGGTGCTTCCTTAGTAAACTCCGTGGAATGGAGTGTGTTATATCAGAATTAAATATCATCAACTTTAAAAAACCAAAACAAAACAAAACATTTTGGATGTACATATTGTAGCTTTCTGGGAAACTGATGAAAGTGTTCTCAAATTCTGATCCTGGATTATCAGTATTAAAATAAAATGTTCATGTGTTATCTGTTCTAAGTAAGAATGGTTCTCACGTATCTTACACAAACAATAGTATTTGAACATATTCATAATGGGAAGATACATAATAAAACCAGGCTAACTTGAAATCTCTACTTCTAAATTCACTATCTGGAATTCACATTCTCTTCCAAACTTACACGTTACCGTATCTCCATACTGTATCTTGAGTGAACTTCTCAGGAATTGTGAATATCAGCATTTTTGCAGCTGAATATGACCTTTTGCATGATTGAATATTTTTGCAGAATCATAGAATTGTATGTGTTGGAAGGGACCTCAAGAGATCAACTCCCTTGTAAAGCAGGCTCCTTACAGAAGGCTACACAGGTAGGCATTCAGGCAGGTCTTGAAAATCTTCAGAGAAGAAGAATCCACAGCCTCCCTGGGCAGCCTGTTCCAGTGCTCCATCACCCTCCCTGTGAAAAAGTTCCTTCACATTTTGGTGCAGAAATTCCTGTGCTCAAGTTTATGGCTTTTCTCCTTGTCCTGTCCCCACAGACCACTGTAAAGAGATTGGTCCTGGTGCCTGGACTCTCCCCAGGACATCCTTGTCTTTTTTGTACTGGAGAGCCTAGAACTGAATACAGTACTCCACATGAGGCCTCATTAGGGCAGAATGCAGGGGGAGGATCATTTCCCTTGACCTGCTGGCCACGGTCCTTTTAATGCACTGCAAGATCCTATAGGCCTTCTTGGCCATCGGGGCACATTGCTGGCTCACGGACAATGTTGTCCACCAGGACCCCTGGGTCCTTCTCTGCAGAGCTCCTCACCAGAAGGTCATGTCCCAACCTGCATTGATACTTGCTGCTATTCCTTCCCAGGTGCTAGACTCTACACTTGCTACTGTTGAACCTCATCTGGTTTCTTGCTGCCCAGCTTTCTAGTCTGTCCAGGTCTTTCTAAATGGCTGCACAGCCTTTCAGTATGCTTCCACTCCTCCCAGCTTTGTATCACTAGAGTACTTTCTGAGCGTGAACACTATTTTCTCATCAAGGTCACTAATGAAGATATTAAGACCAGACCCAGAGCTGATCCCTGGGGAACAGAGCTGATCCCTGGGGAACATTGCTGATCACAGGCCTCTAACTGGATTCTGCACCACCAATCACCACCCTCTGAGCTGTACAAGTCATCCAGTTCTCAACTCACCTCATTGTCCATGCATCTATCACACACATACTCATCTTCATTATCAGGATGTCATGGGAGACAACATGAAAAGCCTCACTGAAATCTGGCACCCCCTACTGTCCCCCCATCTACCCCACTCTTGATGCCTTCATAGAAGGCAATGAGATTGGTTGAGTATGATTTTCCCTTGGTGAATCCATACTGACTATCCCTGATGACCTTCTTCTCTTCCAATAGCTTGGAGACAGCATCTAGAACAAGCTGTTCATTCAGTTTTCCAGGAACCAAAGTGAGACTGATTGGCCAGTAGTTTTCCAGATCCTGCCCTTTTTGAAGCCTGAAGTGACATTGGCTATTCTCTTCAGGCACCTCTCCTGTTCTCCAAAACCTGTCAAAGATGATAGTGGTTTGGCAGTCACCTCTGACAACTCCCTCAGCACACATGGATGCATCCCATCAGGGCCTGTGGATTTGTGCACACTGATCCTGGCTAGATGCTCTCAGACAACCTCCTCCTCAACCAGAGGGAAGCTCTCCATTTCCCAGACTCTCTCTTCCCTCTAGCGATCAGGAGCCTTGAGGGGAAGTCTTAGAAGTGAAGATGAAAGCAAAGAAAGTGTTGAGCAACTCTGCATTCTCAGCATCCCCCATTACTAAGACACCTCCCCACTCAACAGGTAACCCACACTATCCCTAGTCTTCCTTTAAGTGTTAACACAGTTTAAAAAACAAAAACAAAAACAAACAAAAAAAAACCTATCCTTTATCTCCTTTGCAAGATTCAGCTGCAAGTGAGATGTAGCCTTCCTCATCACTTCCTGCAGGCCATGATAACACTCCTGTAGTCCTTCCAAGAGGATAGGCCCTTCTTCCTCATTTCATAGAACTTTTTCTTCCCTTTGATCTTATCCATGAGCTCTCTGCCCATCCACACAGGTCTCCTGCCTCCCTTTCCTGTTTTCCTACTCTTAGGGATGCACTGATCTTGAGTTTGGAAGAAGTGCTGTTTAAATGTTGCCCAGCCCCCTTACCTTCAAGCACCATGAGATGCCCCCAAGTAGGTCCTGGAAAAGGTCAAAGCTGGCTCTCTGAGTGTCCAGGGTACCAATCCTACTTTTTGCCTTACTTCTTCCACTCAACATTTTGGATCACATGAAAAATGTTCTGTTTTTTACCTAATGCTGTATGACCAAAAGGCTTAGGTTAGAGTTAAAATTCTTGCTTAACTTATTAGTCCCAAATTTTGCAAGAAGCTTTTTCACATTTACTTTCTTTTGTGTGTGTGTGTGCGTTTGTGTGTATGTACATGTGTGTGTAACTTTGACTGTGCAAATCTATAATGGCATATCCAATCTCTTGCCTTGTTGTAATATTTAGTGCTTTGAAATTATCTGTTTTATCAGATTAAATGAATATATGGAGGAAGAACTCTCATCTTAGGCAATTAGTCCAAAAAATTCTAGTGAAACTAGCTGCAGAAGAGATGCTAATATGCTTTATCCCTCTGGGTGAAATTCTCTTAGCTGCCTACTGCCTGTGAGCCAAGTAAGTCCTCTTAAATCCTATTTTCAGGGCTTTAGTGGGATTTAGGAGGTGTAAAACCCTTGTTCTGAATTTCACACAAGAAATAATTTTATTCTTAATTTATATGTAGGGCTTCAAAACTAGTCTCATCAAAAAAAAGACAAACCTTTAATATTAGCAAATACACCCTCACATCTTGCACACTGAAATGCATATCTTAACTTTACAATTATATGGGTGAATTCACGTATTTTCCATATATCAATATTTGAAAACATACTCTATAACTTCTTTTACATCTTCCCCAGTTCTATCTCTCCCTCTCTTCTTTTTGTCAACCTAAGTTTTGCTTCAATTTGCATATTTGCAATATATATATATATAATATATATATTTGCAATATATCTGCATATATGCAGTCTTTCTGTCTGATCTCTGGAAAGAAAAACTCACTAAATTCCTGTCAGGATTATTTCCCTACTATTTCCCTGATTTTATTTTATTTTATTTTATTTTATTTTATTTTATTTTTAATTTCTTTTTTCTCTGTCTATTTTTTTTTCCTTGTACCTTATGTCTGTGATCTGTGTAACAACTGTGAGTGTTCTGCAATGCTTTTCATAAACAAAATTAACAAGTTTTTACAATTTAAAGGTTCTATTTATAATTCTGGGGAAAAAAAAAAAAAA
>NW_024884922.1:4031262-4060769 GCF_019232065.1 Centrocercus urophasianus | reverse complement strand
GATGATATCCAGCACCAGCTGTTCCATCACCTTTCCAGGGACAGAGGCACTGATAAAAGGTGGTTTTGATAAGGTAATAGCTGAACTGTCTGTGGACCTTTTATCATGTCATCTGAAAGCCCAAGACAAAGAGAGTAAGGTACTGTGAGATATTATGAGTTTCCAAAATTACTTCATTATACTGTCCAGCATTTCTGGCCTAAGGTCTTTGTAAAAGGATGGTAAGTGACTTCTGGATGGTTATGGGGAATTGTTCTTTTGAAATTTCTGCTGGATGCCTACAATTTCTATATTAAAATTTAACCTGAGAACTAATTGGGCTCTTATGCGGTCATGGAGATTGAATATCCTTATGTAATCATCAGGACTTAATTCAGTATCAAAGGAATTACAACTCTGTTCATTCACTAACTTCATAGGAAGATTCAAAACTATTTTTATGCTATGGGGAGTCCAGATTGACAGTAATGAAAATGGTAGGATTTCAGCTCTACTTGCCTTGACTGCATCTGCCCCTGCTTCAGTCTTGCCTTTGTTTATTTAGCATGTCTCAAGAACAAAGAAAAAAAGTTTGGAAAATAAATGTCGGAGTATGAGATGAAAATTCTATTACTTGAGCTCTCAATCATGTCTACAAGTAAAAGAAAGCAGATCGATAGAATCTGCTGTAATGTGGGCCATTAAGTGTTTCTCCTTCATGCTGTATCTCTGTGAAGATTTCTATTTCCCAGAGATGTATGTAAGAATTAACTGTATAATATGGAGAAACAACAAGTAGGAGCAAGGTCAGTAGGACTGAATCAAGGAACTTTTCTTGCATGATCATGTGTATGGTTGATTCCTGTTTGTTTTTATTTTTCTTTTCTTTTCTTTCTCCTGCTTCCAGTGAGACTATGGGAGTAAAAGCTGTACACAGAAACTGTGGTATTAAGGCTGTACTGTATTTTTATAGCTCCCTTGACATTCTGAGCTCTCAAGGACAAAGAGGCGATCTAGTCTGAAATCCTTTACCATGCAGGCAATAAAATTTCTCCTAAAGTCTTTGGTGCCAGTCCTCCCCCCAAAAAAAATGGGGAGAAGAAAAATTATGAAGGAGTGATGTGTTAGTGTTTTAGCGTGAAACTCGCAAAAGATGTTGGAGTCTTTGCTCCTTCCAAGACTTCCTGGTGAAGGTCATTTATCCATTTGTTGCCTTAGGTCATGTGTATTACACAGAATTCCGAAGATACCTTTTTTTGAGGGAAATGTATATGAAAATTATCTTTTGAAAAACACTGTTTATTGTGAAACAATGCTTTCCATTTCTTTTCGTGTGTTTGTGTGTGTGGTGTGCAATACTCAGCACTGGCAACTTAATCCCAGAAGCAGTACAGAACCATCAACGCATCCCTGTAGTCAGTTTGATTAGATTTGAAGAAAAAAGGTGACCTCTTATTATGCATGACTCAAAGGTCATTATCACAGAGTTGACTAGATCAGTCTATGCCCCTGACTGGAGGAGGCAGTGGGCCCCTGCCCTCCTCCCCCACCGCCCCACAAAAAAAGGGAAGGAAGGAAGGGAGGAAAAAACAGCGGCAACAATCTATGGAGGAAAACTCCTTTTACTATGATACCAACACAATATAATACAATTTAAATGAAATTGAGACTAATAAATCAAACAAGACAGAAGAGAGAGTTCCCGAGACTGAGTCAAACCTGAAGAGCTTGGAACAGCTAGGAAAGCACCCTCCAGCACCCACTGCAAGGCAGTAAGATACTGCCCCCCACCCGGAAGGGCCAGATCCCATGACTTCTGTAATGCACAGGGACAGGTATCAGGAATTGGAAAATTTACACATTAATGACTAGTACACTACATGATGTTTTGACGCAGAATACTGAAAACCAAAGAAAAACCATTAAACCATGACAGTCATGTTTTCAGAATGCAAGCTGATATGTTCATGAAGTAACCTAGTTAATTTGTAACTACTCAGCTGCACATGAAAACTGGACTTATGATACAATATTAATGTATCATACAAGTCATATGAGTCATAAGAATCATATGAGAAATTTAGAGCAACACAGAATTATTGCATGCTTTAGAAAAATGTGCAATTTTGATGTTTAAATAATTAAAAAATAAGTTTAGCATCCTTGTAGGTTAATCCAATAGTTAATAATAATTCATCTTGATTAATGTGAAGTAATATCACTCAAACAGTTTATATTAATTGATGAATATTATGTGATATTAATTACATTTAATTAAGAACAATTATTATACAATATACTGGATAAAACTCATACGGAGGTTCAAGTTTTATGATTTCATTACTTTATTTTTCAGAAATTTCTTCTCAAACTTGAATTAACTTTATCATCTCCACTATTTGGAAAATCACATTTTCATGATTCATGTGAATCCCTTGTAAAAGTAAAAGCAGAATATTTTAGAATGAGTTTTCCTTCAAAAAAAACAACAACATACAATTCCTTGAAATTTCCTTCTTCATTCTTTCCAGTGGAACAGGTCATCATATATTTTTTAACCAGCTGCATAAATTTCATATATAAAATTTAAATGCACATTATTGCTATGTTGCCAGTATGAAGCTTTACCATTAGAAATGGAGTTTCCTGCATATTTAAAGATACATTAAGTAACTTATCTGGTATATAATCCAATAATTTAAAGCTGGCCAAATAATGCTGCTTGAATACGTCAAACAATTTCGAATTTCATTAAAAAAATCAATTGTGTAGCAGTTAATCATATTTCATCTTTCATTTCCAGACATAATAAACCTCATACTGGAAGTGATCTGCAGCTCTGCAGCTCTACGCAAGCTATAATGCCTTATTTCTACCTCCTTTTTTTTTTTTTTTACTCTGTATATGGCACAGAAATACACCGCAAAATAAATAAATAAATAAATAAATAAATAAATAAATAAATTTGCATTAGATGCAGCATTAGGGTAGGCAAGGGAGTACCATTAAATGCATAATACTAAATAATACTAAAGTAGGCGAATCATGCAGAGTTCCATTCCCTTTTCATTCAAAGGATGTTTACATGACTTCTGATGGAAAATAAATAAATAATAGGTAGCTAGCTAGCTAGATAGATACATAGATACATAGATAAACAGAACATAATCTTTGAACAACCCAATCCAAAAATCCTTTTATTTCAAAATGCCCTAAGGCTGTCAAAAAGGACCTTGACTGGTATCTGGAATGAGCCATTATCCTGGCAATGATTCTATGTATCCCAGGTTGGTATGTATTACCATATCCCTGGGTAGTAGAAGTTATCATATGCCTTAGTAACACAACTTGCAGATTTTGGATTGTGTTCATGAGAACAGATTTTTCCAACAAGTAACTTGCCAAAGGCTTGATATAAAAAGTACTTATGCCTAATGTCTGTCATTCCATCTATGCCAGTTCATTCTTCCTAGGCTGGACTGGATCCACCCTGGCACCTGGAATGGAGTAAACAAAGTCACAAGCTACTGAAGACATTGATGTGACCTGTGTTATTTTTCCAGGCAGTTGTCACAAGAGTGGTAACATTATGCATTATGTCATGGTTGACCAGTGGTTTGGGATTGTCTTACATTTTTATTGACCTGTTCGTCTGAAAAAGATTTCAAAACACCATAAAATTTGATTTTGAAATAGTGAAAGAACACAGCTGCTTATAAGACTTTACTTGATGAATGGATATAAATGCATCCTGAACTTCAGAGCATACATTCACATGCTTTAAAGCATGTAGTCACGTAGATAATTTGGATGTAAATACCTGTTTGACATTTCATATCATACTGTAATAATGAATTGGAAACCAAAGCAGTTCTACCAAAATGGAGAGTAATTTTACGTTTGAAGGAGAAGAACAGGGAGGGGAGAGGAGTGGAGAAAGGAATTGATAGATCTGACTATCTATCTATTTCAGAGATGTACAGATTATGTTTATGGTCCATAGTAAGCTTTAATTTTTTATTTATTTTTTATTTTTTTTAATCTCCTTCAGAATAGGACATCTTTATGTTCATTGAAATAAACAATCTTTCTGATTTTTTCCCTCTACTTTTAAATATACTTTTTCTCCATACAGGCATGAAAGTTTTAGCCTTTTGCTAGAATGTTTTGGTAATGCAAATATAGAAAATAAATACCATACAGGAGAGAAGACAAACAGCAACAACAAAACAAACAAAACAGAAACAACAACAGCAAACACAAATAACATCAAAACACGTCAGACTATATTAAGATGCTTCTTGTGAAATATGTTAGGGGGTTGAAACTAAATGATCATTATGATCTTTTTCAACCCAAGCCATTCTATGATTCAGAGAAAGAACATCACAATTATCTTCCAAATGAGACACGTTCTATTTCGGTTTGATTTTATCTGTTTCTTTTTTGACCACTTATTAAAGGATCAGTGAAGAAAAAAAAGATAAATCATACTTCCACCATTTTAAGGTAGGATAATATATAGAACTGGAGACAAACACTGTCAGCCTCAGAACTCTAGAATGATTATGTACATTTTGAAAGGGAAATATAATTAAAATGAAGTAAAATCACATTGTTTTATCAGTGTCTTCAACACAGCCAGGATTTTGATAATAATACGTAATAAAACCACAGATTAGACCATTGTTCAAGAAGAAATCCCATGTATATTTATTGATTCCCTAGAGATTGGTATTCATAATCTCTTCACTTTGTTTCAATAAGGTTGGGAGTTTAGCTCAATATTTTTCCAGCTGAAGAAAAAACCTTTATAAACAGAACTTGATTGCCTATAAGAGACTGCGTGTTTTTTACTTACATGGTTTCCCTTTCCTTTCTTCTCTATATTATCAGGAAGAAACAGCAAAATTATGATGTAAATTTGAGGCTTGTTTCTGCAAAAAGTTTTCCCAGTCCTTTAACATATAGTCTATTAAATCTAGTATGGATAGTGCGGCTTTTATTTATTTCTCTCAATTGCTCAGTCTTCTGATCAAAACGGTTCACTACTATAATGCTAATAATGTTTTCCAAGAAATACGTAGATTCTTCAGTAAGTAAAGCCGCCTATTTATTTTCATCGAAGCAACAATAACAAAGTGCATAATAACAGTAGTTCATAGAGATAATTCACAGTACAAAACCCTATTTTTCAATACAGACACCACAGATAGCTAAGCATGTTCACCAGCAATTAACAAGAGCCTGCACTCTGCACTCATAAAAGTCTGTTCCAGAGGAAGTGACCCACTGTTTCACAGCTTCTGTGAAGGTGTCATGGACAGGAAAATTTTGTCCATGCAGTCCATTTTTCATTGGCTCAAACAGATGGAAGTGAGAATGGAAAAAAAAATGAAATTCTGTATGGTTGGAAAATTCAGACAAGGTAGTCAATGGTCTTCACACAACTGTGGAGTCTTGTTTTATCATGCTGCAAGAGGAAGGTTTCTTGCTTCTCTGACTTGACTCTAGAAGTTCAAGCCTTCAGCTTTGTCAGTACTATGAAGTATTCCAAAACACAATGCATATCTCTTTACCCACTGAGCACCGTGTCTTGACTTTATCTTTGATGGGGAAATTCATCTGGCTCCACTCCATGGCCTACTGTTGTCACTCTCATTACCAGTAATGATATGATCCAGTAAAGTGTCATTGTCAGTTTTGTATTGGTTCAACAAGTCCTGAAAAACTGCAGATAGTATTCTTTCTGTTCTGTGGGAGCTTTTGTTTGTCCAATCTGGCTCAAAGGTTGCAATATTTCGATGTTGCCATCGTTGTTTCTAAAATACTGAAACTGTTATTTAGCTCCATACTCAGTTTCTTGATAGTAATCTAATGATTCACCTGGATGAATTGATTAAGATGTTCTTTGTTTCATGGTGTGACAGCTGTGCACTGTCATCCAAAATATAGTTTATCTTTCACATCACTATCACTATTGCTGAAACATACCACCCCCCACCTCCCTGTTCTCACATCCACTGTTTGGTCTCAACAAACATTCCACAACAGTCGATGAATGTCAATGGCTGTAATTTTGTTCAGATTGGAAGAAGTCAGTTCCAAATCTTTGCTTCCTATGCACTCCCATGTCAGATGCCATTTTGTCAGACAGCCCCTCTTCTGCCATCTGTCACACAGCAACAAATTGTGATTTGTGGGAAAGTCCAGTCTCTACTGCCACGCTGCTAACATCTTCCTCTGATGTTGTGGACTAACATAATAAAATAGGAGGCATTACTTTTGGAGAGTTCCTATATGTAAGCTGTTTCATTTTGTTTTCAAACACTGAGCTTCTAATATATCTGATCTGTTAGGATATACTTGGAGTAGTTTATGAAATGATCTTGCGTAGTGTTTCGTCTAAAACCTTAGTTCATTCACATTTCTCCAAGTTAATGAGAATCTCTGTTTGAGAGTGTATTATTTGTTTTGCTGAAAGTAAAATTTGTACCAATTTCTTTGAAATCTTGTGCTTTTCCCATACATCTTGTTTTGTAGTTGATTAAAATTCTTAAGTATCTGATAAGTTTGGAAACTTCTAAATCTTCTGGACCTAAATCTTCTGGATCTTTCAGCAAAACAATTAGTAGAAATGTCATAAAAGTACTGATGTCCTTCAGGTAAAAAAAATCACAAAGAAAGTTCACCATGGATGAATTGCTGCAGTACAGAATGGTGAGGTTTTAATACATTGTCACCATAGTCCTCTGAAATCTCACCTACTCTGCAGAGAGTTGCATTTGTACTGATGAAAACAGTGTTGTGTTACTGTTCTTGCTTGGCAGAAAAAAACTCCATACAGAGCAACAAGAACTACAGTGACTCCAAACCATATCAGAGATAGAAATTGTTCTGCAGGGAGTAGTTTAATTGTAACTCTTCATTAAACTAGCCTCCCTTAACTTGTGTTTATTTTTCAGGCTTTCGTTGTTTAGATGGAATATGATTTGACTTAATATTGGATATCTTAATTATTACGGTGTTTGTTTTGGAGAGGACTGTCTGCTTTTTCTTGGCTTGCTTGATTTTTTTTTTTTTTTTTTTTTTTAATTCCAGACTCAATTGTTTACCTACATTATATTTCTATTATTTCTTCATGTATTTTCATACATTAATATTTTCCATGTAAAAAAAAAAAAAAAGAAAGAAAAAGTTTTTTTTTTTTTTAACTGAGATGATATTCCCATTTCCCTCTACCATTTGATACCAAAAAATTTTCAATTAAAATTTTATGTGGCAGTAGTTCCCTGGTGAAAGGGACTCCAAAAGTGGGATTTATTTCATGTAAAGCCATCTGAATGTTTTATAGGGTGCCTAGATGACTAATCTTCATTAAACATAAATTAACTTTTAGTAGGTTATTGCTAAATTAGACTATGATATATTACGTTCTTATTAGAAGCTTTGAAAATTTCCCTGAAATGTTATTGAATTGATCAAGATTTTTACTCCAGATCCAAATGCAAGATACAATGACAACATACCATACTGCATATTTATATACATCACAGTCGTCTGCCTTAAAACACCTGACATCTTCTTAGTAGTGATGAAAGCTTTCATTCATTTGTGTTTTTTGTTGTGGTGGTTTTTATTCTTGTTTGGTTTTGGTTTAAAATGAGAGAGAAAGAGAACTCTAATTAGGAAGCCTGATAAAAAATCTGACCCATAATAGATCAAATAATCTCTTTTCAACAATAACTCCTGGTACTATGTGAATCCATTGGGAACAGGTATATACAATATTTAAGGTTGATAAATAAATTCATTTGCTCTTTTGAAAAGCTTCAGGAGAAAGCTTTTTGTTTTTCCCCTTTCACTTTATTTCAACGGATTTTACAATCCACTGCAAATTTTGACATCTGAAGTAAAAACGCTAATATCTCTGCTTCTTCCGATCTTTGATGAGTACACACTGGTTCTGCAGAGGAAAATACCTCAGTTAGGTTTATATATGTTTTTTATATATTTTATACAAATAGGTTTGGTTTGTTTGTTTGTTTTTCCTTTTCTAAAAACAAAAACAAAAAGACCCTTATACAAGATTACTTACAAATAAATCTGAGGATTTTAGCAGTGGAAATCAAGTCTCAGTCATGTGAACTAAGAAAATTATGCTGTTAGCTGTAACAACAAGAAACACTTGCTGTCAAACTAGAATGATTGTTCCACACTTTTCAGAAATTCATCTAAAATGTCTTTGAAGAACTGATACTTTGAGATAAATGGCAGCCAGGGCTATACTTATGAAAGTCTGTGCTTAAAGTCTTCAAATGGAAACCTGCCTGTCCTTTACACAACGGTGTTTTCAAAAGCAGGACAAAGAAAGATGATCAATTAAGAGCAAGGAAAATGAGTAGCTGGGTGCGTTATTATTTACATGACATTTACTTGTATTTGTTTTTCATTAGTGACATTTGCTAGCCTCCACTTACACGACAGGAAGCTAGTTGCTGAAATCTCCTTTCTTACAAAGACATTTCCTCTTGTTCATTCCTGTTCAAAAGTGATGGGCATCATTCAGACTTATGGAATGGAAAATGTGCAAGATTGTATCCCTGTGCTGAATTCTTCCTCTGATGAAATTTTCTGCTTGCTTCTTTGTCACTCATTGACACTTTGCTGCTGTGGATATAATTTTCCAGACATGAAGTCTTTCAAAAGATATGGAGATACATTTGGGTTTCAGGGAAAACAAGAATCTCCATACTTTCAGCACAAGCAAAATAAAAATGAAATGAATATTACTATATTTCTATTTGCCATTGCTCTGTAATCTTCTCTGCTACTCATTTGTGTTCACCTGCATCAGAACCACACACTGAAATTAAACCTCAATCAAGAACTATGTGGAATGAGTTTTTCTCCCTGCAGAGGTAGCTAGAAGGGTTATTTTACATTAGAACACTCGAGTACATCCAGCTATACATCTCACCTCCAAAACTGGAAATGAATTCATTGATAAATAAATAAACAAACAAATAGATAAATGTTGATGTGTGGTACCATGGGGCCTCAACAAAGAAATGAGAGGCCTTTTATTTTTCAGCCTAGCACTCCTGCTTTCAATTAAAAATATAAAGCTTTCTCAAACTGAGGAGGTGATATTTCAGCCAGGTTGCTCCACTTGAAGTCAGTTTCTAAGCACAGTCTCAGTTGCCTTTAAGCCTCAGGGCACCTTTCTTTGAGGATCATTGGTTGATTTACACAAAACTGCTCATTGCTATAAATCAAAAAGGCAAACTGTATGCTGATTTACCTTAGGCTGTTGTTTACAGGGATCAGGTAGTTTTATCTGGACTAAAATAATGGAAAGTGGAAAGTGTTGCAAACTCAGGTTTTGTATCTGTGAATAAGGAGTGCAGTATATTACAGTCTTCTCATATGGCTGTATGGAAAATTCCCCCTACCCTATTTTATTTTTCTTTTAACATTCAAAGAACAATTGAAAGACTAAGTTCATTATGTAAGCTGTATGAAAGCTTTTAAAATAATATGCAGAAAACTTATTTTCCTGTAATTTGGACAATGTTTTATTTACGCAGTATAAATATTCCCCTGAAATACAGAAAAGCAGAAAGGAAGAGCAATTTGCCAGTATAAGAGCTGAAAATGAAATCAGCCATTAACAACAATGAATCCATCCACGAAGTAAAGTGATGGGGTGGTAGATATTTAGGATAGGACTCATCTCACTTAATTCTATCTGTCTAAAAGTTAGGCATCAAATTTCAGCTGTTATTCCAGACTTTCTGCAGTCAAAGGAGATAAACAGGTATTGGAAAAGGGTGACTGATCATCCTCTACCCCCACTATCAATCTTTCTCTTGATGAATTTGCTGCTCATGAGTTTTGTTGTTCATTTGGATGCTATATCCTTTCTTGACTACAGATTGTGTCTTGATGCTCAGTTTTAGTAGTTTGTCGCACATTCACACAGACAAAATTTAGACAGGCGAACACCATACTTAGAATTTCATTTCATTTGTCACAGTTTACATGGATTATTTATTTATTTATTTATTTATTTTTCCTTAATTTAATAGCATATTTGATTGGTACAATGCCATGTTATCTAAAGTTCTCATTGCATCTTTTGAGTTTTCCCAGCACATTTGTATTTACTCTTTAATCAGAAAAGTTTCATTAAAACTGCAGTTTTTGAGTGCCAAAAAGATTCCTTGATTCTATCTAATATTGTAAACTGTGAGTTTCTGACAGATCCCAGGTTCCTTGTTTGCTAGGAGTTTGATTATGGAAATGTGTGGCTCTACCTGACAACGAAAAGGAATTTCAGAAGGGAAGAAATTCTTTTACTTCTTTCAATTCTGATTTTTATAGCATCAAGTGTTGGATAGCCTGCTACAAAATGTAAGATACTGAGGTGAAATAGACATAACAAGAGGTTTAATAGAGAAGAAAGGTCCCAAGCTGTTGAATGTGACCATACAAATGCAGTCCTGGTCTCATTAAATATTCAAATCCCTTGAAAAGGTGGCATATTTGCTGCATGCCCTGATTTGTTATATACTTTCTACAAATATCCAGTGTTGACTATTGTCAAATCATAAACGGTAGGCTAGATGTTCTAACTCATCATATTTTTCATAGAGAGTTAAAATGCACATGCATACAAAAATGAACGATCAATACAATAATTGGCAATCATTATGCCACATTTTTGTTTCTCAAGTATTAACAATGACACTACTAAGGTAATGGAGGATAGAAATAAAATATAATAACTCATGGATAAAGCAACATGTAAACATTGCAGGCACATTCTATCCATTAATAAATAGGAGAAAGAAAATATATTTATCTGCGTATTAGGAATCACAACCACACCCCATCACACTAAAATAAGCTTTCGTTGAGCACATTCTGCAGACTTGTCTCTTAATCTAGTAGAGAATGGTCTAAGATTTTGGGACAACATATCTGAAATATTAAATGGATGCTGAATGTTCGTGTGATTATGTAAGCTAAGGTAAAAAACTCCAGAAATGTAGGCAATGAGAACAACAACTTGCATGGAGTTGAAAGCTTCCAGAAAGAATGAGCCAGCTCTGTTGGTTTTTCTGGCTTCATTTTCTGAAAGCCAGAGCTTTTATGTGCATGGTCATCTCTAATATCTTATGTAACCCAAGAAAAGGAGTTGCATTCAAGCAGGTTTCAAGCCATGTGTAAACTGATAAGAGTTTACTTGACTACTCATGATATACAGAAATAACAAGGAAGGCTTGGTTGCCACTGTCAGTCAAATGAATTTATTTCCTAATTCCACCTAAAGTCTGTAGCACTTCATATTGTTCACTGGCTACCTCAGAACAAAGTAATCTGATGCTATTTGTTGCTTGTCCAATAATCATACGCAGACAGCATCTAATTTTCTAAGCATCCGATTAACAGCGTGTGACATAAGAGAAAGCTCCATAACAGAATCCTGTAAAAGTGCATCTCCAGACATTTTGAATAGGTTTACATGAACAATCTGCACTGGTATTTTTTTGTCCTTTTGTGTCAGCAGCACTGTATATTATGAAGAAAAATAATGAAGCTGATGGTGTTATGGAAGAATAACTACAGAAATCTGCTAGATTTGTCAGGTGGTTCATTGAACTCAGGGTAGTTAATTAAATGTTGTATCCTCTTCTTGTCTCAATAGCTGCCTAAACTATCTTTCAGGATTCCTGTGCAGGAAACATTTTTGGTTTTAGGCAACTTAGAGCAACATTTGTTCATTTCCTTATTTAAATGTAGGCATTTAAGTACATGATATCTTTCATTCAGATTTAGAGAAGGGCTTGAAGAAGTGGGAACTGTGTAGATTTTATTTTCTCTAATGTGTGCATCTACATGTTCTCAGCTATTTTGCCCAGAAGTTCTTCTGTGCCACAGAATATGATAAAGCCCTATATTCTTCAGGCTTCCCACATCTTTCTGTATCCAGAAGACTCTGGGATAAGTATGGTAATCCTGAGAGGTATGCAACATATTTTACCAGTGTAAGACAGCCTAAGCTCCCAGTGAATTTCTCATCACAAGAAATTTACAGGAGTGACTCTGGAGATCTCAGATGAACCAGAACAGTGAAGAAATTTCAGCAGATCACCAGGCCACAGCAAGGATTTCCAACCACTAGGTCTTTTTTCTTGTCAGAGGAGGATAAACAGTTTGGAGTCAAAAGAAGAGAGTAAGAAAATAGTGAGAAATAGAGTATTGTGAAATTTAAAATACCAAAGGTCTAATCAGATTTCTTCAGCCTCAAGGAAAAGCTGTAGAGATTTAAGAGCTTACTTCAATCCAGGACGGAGTTAAGCTCTTAACCTCTCAGACGAACCTTTCCCCTAACCCTCTAGAGCCCTCAAACATAGATGGACCTTTCAATTCCCTCAAATCGGATCTGCCTTTCCCTTTTCAATATTTGTTAAGATGAATACAGTTCCTTTGCAATGCTGCAGCAGTGGTGAATGGGCACATTTGTCAAACAGCAGATCCTGAGCTCCAAGCCTATCTGAATAGACAACAATTGTAGCTTCTGTTTAACGTATCTATTATGGTTGTGCCTAAATGGCTTAGCCATCCTGGGACTCTGTCAAGGTCAGTGCTGTATATATTAAAGCACAAATAATAGTCCAGCATATATATAATCTGTAACACTAAGGTAAATTGATGTGATAAAGGAATTATGACTTATGAGATAGTGTTAAAATGTGTGCAGTATCCAACTGAGTGACTCCTTGGAACTGCAAAATACACTAACAGAGTAAAACCTGCACCCAAGAAGGCTAGATAATATCTTTCCACTTAGTGAGTGTGATCCAAACTAACTATATAAGGTCGTCATAGATCACCAGTATTAATGTTGAAATTTCCCATAGCAGATGCAACTCTCTAGTCATCATAGGAATGCACTGCAAACATTATGTTGTGAGCATGCAGTGCTAAGCACAATAGGGTTCTGCTCCACAGAGGGACAGCTGACAACAATATTATGGGCAATTAGTTATTCCGTAGTGGCTGAAATAATTTCCTTATCCTATGTAAGATCATAAGCATGTTACTCTAGCAATGGTGGTGGCAGGAGATAACACAGGCATTGTTTTAGAACACACAATTTTAAATTATGGATGAAATATCCTATTTGATTCAGCTGATATTCAGCCAAAATCCATGAGCTCACATTCGTCCATAATAACTATACTTACCACTACAAGAATGGAATTCAAATCATTCAGTATGTAGCCCTAATAATAAACCTATATGACTAGGGGCTGCTTCTTCAACATTATTTCCACCTAATTTATAATCAAGATGTTCAATTAATAATTTCAGCATTTTACGCAGTGTTAAGTCAGCTGAAAAGCATGTGATTTTTTTTCCACTTCTAATTTTTCACAATGCTGAGGAATGCATAATAAGCCAGCAGAACAAGGATGCCAGGAAAGCAATAATTATTAACAGAGTAATGGGAAAAAGGTTCAAAAAGAAAAGCTGGAAAGTTGATTGAGTTTCACAGAAAATGTAAATGCACTAAATGGTTCCATAATAAAAGGCAGCAATGTCTATAGTGCATTTCCATGGATATTAGAGCCTCCTCATGAATGACAGCTTAGATGAGAACTTTCCTAGCAAAGTAGTGATGCACTTCTCTCATATTCACCTGTTTTACACAGGTGCAACTACAGAGAACCAGAAGTAGTTGCACAAGATGCAGAGATGCAGCTAGATTGTGGCAAATCATTCCTTTCTTGCAGGGAGCAGTGAGGTTTTTGAACTGCTGAGGATTATCTTACCAAACAGATTCTGTACTAATTCAAATATGACATAAGTAGTGATGTCTTCTAGTTCAACATTCATCAGCAGTCTGCAAAGTCACCAAAGGTAATATAGATGAGAACCACTTAGATCTATAGCTTGTATCATATACGGTTTTCATTTACATAGCTATATTGACATTTTCTGACCTTGAAATGGACAAATCTATGGAATATGCTGGTAACTGGTAACCAAATTCAAACCCCTGTGTCGAGAGACTATTCTTGTACTTGTTAGAAAGGTACAAGACTGAATGGGTACCAAACTAGCTACAGTATCATCAATATATGCTTTTCTCAAGAAAAAAGGGCACACATTATCATGAAGTGTGTTATTGAGGTATTCAGTCTTGTTGCGTGGGACATACAACTAGCATTAGAGTCTTTCATTATAGCTCAACAAATATAATGAATGATAAAATGGAAACTACTGGCAAATATTTTAGCCCCACATATACAGTTGGATCTGGATTCTGAAATTCTACTCAATTGCCTTAACATTTTTTTTTAAGCTAGGAGGGGAGAAAATGGGATGTAGCCTGTAAAACTTGAAAACTAATCTTGAAATATTTCTCTGTGTGTCTTAAATTACTTAATCACTGGCAGTTTGATTAGAAAATATTCTATTTGTGTAAAAATTTGTAACCAAGGTTTTGCTGCTTTCCCTACTTGAGCAGGATTTCACTATTTTGTACCACAATTGCAGAGTTTTTTAAATTAATATTCATTTTCTTTGTTGATTATAAAGTGCCTCACTGAGCTGCATCTGTAACATCTAAATGCTTTGTTATCACAAAATGCTCTCCGAAATTTTAAGTATTTCATTGTTTTCTGTAGAGTGGCAGGTTGTTTGTTTTGCAGAAATACAGTACTGATGAATTTAGAAATACTTGTCTACAAATCTGTCATATTTATTTATTTATTTTCTAATTTAGCCCTGTACTCCTACTGTGATGTAAGCCATTGTAGGCTTCTAAAGTTGTATAAGTAATATCTTTAAATCCTTGAAAGATATTTAAAAACTAGATTAATTAGAACTGAATAATAAGTACACTACTGATAAAAAATCTTTATTGTTTCTCACCACATATTTTAACTTGATATGTCTATTTTATCATTACATTTTTATAAAATCCTTATTTGTTTGTTTGTTTGTTTGTATGTTTGTTTGAGTGGAATTCTATTTGTCCTTGAAGGTACATTTCTCTTCTTATATCCTGTAGGTTGGGTTTAAGGCTCACTAATGGCTGACAGAATTTTTATTCTGGTAGTCACATAAATCAGGGTTGCGTTTTTATCTGACATTTCCTAGCTTCTTCATTCAACACACTGCACTTTATGAGGCTGAATATGGTAGTTTACCACTGAAGGTTCACACTGTTCTCTGCCCGAGACCTCACTTTTATTTTACCTGATTTAAGCATTTCCTTCATCTAGTCAGAATCATCTGGGCACTAAAAATATTGCTCATATTATGTATAGTGAACTCAGAGAGAGACACAGAAACATGTTCTATCAGTTTCTATGATAGGACATATTTGGAGGTCCGCAGCTGTGGTATGCTCGACCAGTGTTCATAGCTCTTTAGACCCCGACATCCCAATTGGAAAGATCTGAATTATACATCATATTACAGTCTGTCCCACAATGTCTTTGGGTCTTTTCACCATCACACTGTTATGATGTCTCTTGCTGTCTCTAGCTGCTGCTAATCTAACAAGTCTTCATGATTGGCATATCAGATCCCTCTGTGGAAACAGTATACTGATTACATTCTGAAAGTAAAGGCAGAGAAGCAATTGTGGCATGGTTGGGATAGATGGAAAGTTTTAAAACTTCTGTGGGGTTCAATAAGGTTTGATGTGAATAAATTAGAAAAGCATAAGGAAAAATAAAATAAAAAAGTACAGAGAAGAAGTACTCATTCCTATTTGACTACTGAGACACTGGAATAGGTTTCCCAGAAAAGCTGTCGATGATCCCTCTCCGAATTCATTCAAGGCCAGGCTGGGTGGGGCTGTGAGCAACCTGGTCTAATGGAAGGTGTTCCTGCATATAGCAGAGGGTTGGAACTAAACAATTTTAAAATATCTTCCAAACCATTCCATGATTCCATTATTGTATTTATGATTCTCCAGTTTCTTTAGTTTCACAAGCTGCTTTTTTAGAAATGTTTCTTGGTTTCATGATCCACAGCTTCACTACCATGGTGCTACTTATTGTAAACACTCAAACACTCAAGTTTCTCTTAGAGCTAATACATAGGTAGTTGACACATTTATCTGACACTCATCACATATTCTCCCCATTATTGTTCATCTAGCAAAAATTTCTAGAAGAGCTTTATTGCTCCCAGAGGAAAGGGACATCATATTTTCTTGGAACTTGTTCTTTCCCCATGAAACTCACTCAGCAAGAGGACAATCTTCAGTAAAAGAAGAATTTTTAATGGAAGCAGTCTATGAATAGATTTGAAAAGAAAATGTCCCCAGTTGATAGCTTCCTGTGGATCGACTTAGAAGTTTGGTGGAGATTTTCATCCATCAAGCTTCCTAAAGCTGCCCATGATTTCTTTTTAATAAGATGCATTGAAAATGTCCTACCATCCTAGAATATTATATGGAGACCACTAAGACCAGGAGAAGGGAAATGTAGAGGGTTAATTTCAAGCTGCTGTCATGAGTGGCATTAAACATCAAAAGTGCTTTAAATTAACTTTTCTCTCAGAAAAAATATTTAACAATTGCTGATGTGATGTATGCCTTGACATTTTGAAGGATTATTCAAAATCTTTTTGTGTTTAGGATAATGATTTTTAAAGCACTTACCACCCTGTGCCAGTCAAATGCAACACTTTGATTCATCACCATGGAGGTATTAATAATTAAATGGGTTAAGATAATGGTAAGGTTGTATGGAAGCCACAAAAAACTTGAGCTGAGAACCTGCTATTTCCCAAACTCACCTTGATGTCTCTGTTGCTATTACAATCACATTGGAAAGGAAAAAAAAAAATCAAATATAAATTCGAATTTAAAAACACATATATATATTTGTTAGTTTGTTTTTATGGAGCACTTGTTGCATACAGTGTTATGAGCCTACGGATGGCCTTTCACGCTAAAATCTTCCTAAATGCTTATTTCATGTAAGCACTGAGGCAATGAGATGTGTGAAGTCCCAGTTGTACAACTGATGGGAAAATTAGTTGTATATACACAACTACCACTTTATTAATTTCTCACTTGTTGCCTGCTCTGTCAAACACATTCTACTGAGAGAAGCATTTTCTAACTTGCATTGTGACTTCAGTATAAATTGAGTTTTCTTATTTGGAAAAATGAAAACAAAAACAAAAACAAAACAACAAGAACAAACAACAACAAAAACCTGCCTTGCCATTATTTTAGTCCCACAAAAAACCAAGTCCAGGTCCCTGCTGTGCCAGGCACAGAACTTCTATTCTCCAGAACTTCTCCAACAACCCTTTATCCGAAAAGAGAGATGAATGAAATGATGGAGGAAAGTAACAATATTTGACACCTTACAGGGTCACATAATTTGTTTGGAATTAATTGAGAAGCAAGCCAGACTTCTTCATTCAAGTGGGTAGTGGGAAGAAACTTAATCTTTGTCTGGGATAATCAAAATCTTTATTTTTGCAGAGAAAGCTTGAAGCTCAGAAGCTTTATGAAGAAAAGAATTCACTCAGGATAGACAACAGCAAAGGATATTATTTAGACCTGACATTCTTTCCAGTTTCATTTTCTGGTCTGAGGGTAGAAGGAAGATGATGGTGTCAAGTGAGTCATTCTGAATTCCCCATAGAGTCAAATTAAGCTCAGAGTATTTCATTTGAAAAATGGGTTAACCTCAAGTGTAGTGAAAATAAAAAGACTACCACCAGAGTACTGCTGACAAAAATGAAACCCAGATGCATCAGAAATCTCAGAGATTCATCTGCCCAAATGGAAAGACTGATATCATTTTATTTACAAACAAAGAAGGAGGAAGAGGGGAAGCTGATCTTTTAAGTCATTGTTTTGTAAGTTGAAATAGATTTTGAAAAAGCAGAAAAACACTTGTTATTTTTGATACTTTGCAAGTTATGTACAAATGAGCATACTTCTAATTGCATGTCTGTGCATAAAAGCCAAACTACAAGCTAACACACTTCCTTTTGCTAAACCCATGTGCTTATAGATCTCTGGATATTCACTTGCTCAAACATCTTTAGAAACAATAGCAGCAAAAATAAATAAATAAATCCATGAGAGAAAGCGCTGGAGGGAGCAATTATTCAAAGAGTTTATAACAAATAAAATAGAAATATAAATAATTTTGCAAGTTCTTCTAAGTATCAAACAATTGATCCATGGTGCATAGATTGTTGAGATACTCATTTGCTAATGGGATAATGTGACAAATATCAGGATAAAAGAATGACAGCCAGTTTGACTGAATTGCTGTACGTGCCATTAGGAAATCCTCCTCTGTGCAACCCTCCAAAGGTTTTATTTAACAAGAGGGAATTATCCCACACTCAGCTTTGCAGACAATGGACAGAAAGCAATAGGTGCATGGGAACCGCACATCCATGGAGGCACTCCAATTTGCTCTGTGTCAACCTGCATGAATACTAGCGCTTTCTCAAATTTGTCATAAAATTTTATGCTCAGATTCAGACCTGAATATTGTATTGTCAGTCCCTCAGGTAGGCTGAGTAAGAAACCCAAACAGAGCGGACAGAAACTTACTGAAATAACCTTTTCACCCAGACTGACTTCCTAAGGAGAGGCAGAGCTGATCAGAATCTCTAGATTTGGAAGTCCCTGAAGGACCTGAGGAAAGAAGTTGGTGTCATGGGTGCAAGTGTGCTTAGTTTGATGAACATTTTGATCAGGTGACCAAGTAACATGAGGAAATCCCCAAGCTGAGATTATCTAGCAACTGAAGAGAGAGATAAACGGATGATATTGTCTGGTGGCACGGGCAAACCAACAGCCCTGTCTTATGTCCCTGCAAGGACAAGTTTCCAACACTGAAGAGACAGATGACAAAAACACACAAGAGGGAGGCTGGACTATTGGATCTTCTCAAAGCAGAGGAAATTTCCTTTTGTCCTTGAAGCCCTCCTAACCAACAGATATCAAGCTCTGGGGATGGAAAGAGACAGGAGTGTGAATAGTGGCTCAGAACTCGAAAGGAATAACCACATTAAGATGGTCCAACCAAAGACCCAAGTCAGAATCAGTACCAACAAAAAAAGGTGAAAAGTGTTATTAAGCAGGGACTCACATTTGAGAGGCACTAACACATTCGATTGCTTGCCAGGGATCCACATTCAGGACATCAGGAGGAGTATACCAGGTATGATAAAGCTGGAGGTCTACTATCCATTCCTGCTCTTTCAACTTGGGTTAAAAGAAGCTGCAAACAAATATTACAAAATATCCAAAATGGACTTTATTTCCCTTGTATGGGACATAATCCCTATGTTGAAGGAATTAGGAGCACAGTATTCTCCTCAGTTCTCCACAATGAAGACTGGAAACCATGCAGAAGGAGGAGAACAGATCAGTAGAATGAGTACCTGCATGGATAGTGTCACACACAGGGCTTTGGGTTCTATGTTCTAAAACTTCAATACAGTATGTGTGCTGACATCAAAAGGGATTCAACTGACCAGGAAAGTCAAGAATATACCAGGAAACAAGCTGGCTGTGCTTATCACTTGAGCTTTGAACAGATACGATGGAGGAATCACAGAATCATAGAATCATAGGGGTTGGAAGGGACCTCCAGAGATCATCGAATCCAACACCCCTGCCAAAGCAGGTTTCCTATACCAAGTCACACAAGCAGGTGTCCAGGTGGGTCTTGAACATCTCCAGAGGAGACTCCACAGCCTCCCTGGGCAGCCTGTTCCATGCTCCATCACCTTACCGTAAAGAAGTTCTTGCGCACATTTGTGCAGAAATTCCTATGCTGCACCTTATGTCTGTTTCCTCTTGTTTTGTCTCCACACACTGCAGAAAAGAGTCTGGCCTCGCCACTCTGCTCTCCACACCTTAGATATTTATAGAGCTGGATCAGGTCCCCTCTCAGTCTTCTTTTTTCAAGGCTGAACAGACACAGTTCACTCAGCCTTTCTTCATAGGGGAAATGCTGCAGGCCCTTCACCATCTTTGTGGCCCTCTTTGTGGCTGCACTCTTTCCAAGATGTCCCTGTCTTTTTTTGTACTGGGGAGCCCAGAACTGGATGCGGTACTCCAGATGAGGCCTCACCAGGGGGTGAGGGGGATGATCACCTCCCCCGACCTGCTGGTCACGCTCTTTTTAACACACCCCAGAATGCCATTGGCCTTTTTGGCCACAAGGGCACACTGCTTGCTCATGACCGACCTGTTGTCCCACCCAGGACCCTCTCTGCAGGGTTCCTCTCCTTCAGGTCATCCCCAACCTATAGCCTTCAAGTCTTCAAGTGTGTCAGTCAATCCTCCCAGTTTCCTATCATCAGCAAACTTGCTGAGGGTGGCCACTATCCCCTCATCAAGGTCATTGATGAAGATGTTGAACAAGACCAGACCCAGCACAGACCCCCTGGGGGACACCACTGGTTACAGGTCTCCAGCCAGATTCTGCACCACCAAAGACGACCCTCTGCGCTCTGCCAGTCAGCCAGTTCTCAACCCACCTCACTGTCCACTCGTCTATCCCACATTTCCTCAGCTTTATTATAAGGATGTTGTGGGAGACAGTATCAAATACCTTGCTAAAATGAAGGTAGACTACATCTACCTCTCTCCCCCCATCCACCCAGCCAGTGACAGCATCATAGAGGGCCACCAGGTTGGTCAAGCATGACCTCCCCCTTAGTGAACCCATGCTGACTACTCCTGATAACCTCCTTTTCTTCCAGTTGTCTGGAGATGGCATCCAGCACAAGCTGTTCCATCTCCTTTCCAGGGACAGAGGTGAGACAAGCCTCATTGGCCTGTAATTACTTGAATCTTCCTTCTTACCGGAGTGACATTGGCTATTCTCCAGTCTTCAGGCACCTCCCCCATTCTCCAAGACCTCTTAACAAGGACAGAGAGCAGTTCAGCAATCAAGTCTGCCAGCTCCCTCAGCACCCGTGGATGAATCCCATCGGGTCCCATGGATTTATGAACATTGGGGTTGCCTAGGTGCTCTCGGACCACCTCTTCCCTGACTAAAGAGAAGTCTTCCATTCCCCAGACTCTCTCACTAACTTCCAGAGACCGGGATTTCTGAGGGAGAGCTTTTTCATTGAAGACAGAAGCAAAGAAGGCATTCAGTATCTCCGCTTTCTCAGCATCCCCCATTACCAGAACACCCCCCTCACTTAGTAGAGAAGCCACATTCCCCCTGCTCTCCCTTTTTCTGTTAACATACTTAAAAAAAAACTTTTTTATTATCCTTTATCACTTCGCCAGATTTAATTCCAGGCAGGCTTTAGCCTTCCTCGTCGCATCTCTGCAAGCTCTGACAACATTTCTATATTCTTCCCAAGTGGTCAGACCCTTTTTCCACATTTCATGGACCTTCTTCTTTCCTTTGAGTTTGTGCATGAGCTCCTTGCTCATCCACACAGGTCTCCTGCCACCCTTCCCTGATTTCTTGCTCACAGGGACACACTGATCCTGAGCTTGGAAGAAGAGCTGTTTAAATGCCGACCAGCTCTCACAGGCCCCCTTACCTTCTAACACCCTAGCCCATGGGATAGCTCCAAGTAGGTCCCAGAAGAGATCAAAGGTAGCTCTCCTAAAGTCCAGGGTAGCAATCCTACTTTTTGCTTTGCTTCTTCCATTCAGGATCTTGAACTCCACCACCTCATGGTCAATACAACCCAAGCTGCCCCCTACCTTTACTTCCTTGATGAGCTCTTCCTTATTAGTGAGAATAAGGTACAGCAACACCCCACCCCTCATCGATTCCTCCACCACCTCCATCAGAAAGTTGTCTTCAACACATTGCAGGAACCGTCTGGACCTCACGTGCCGGGCTGTGTTGCTTATCCAGCAAATATCTGGATAACTGAAGTCTCCCATAAGCACCAGCACCTGGGATCATGACACTACTTCCAGTTGCTTACGGCAGGCCTCATCAACCTCTTTCTCCTGTCAGAGGGCCTGTATTACACACCTACAACAGTGTCAGCCATACCAGCCTGCCCCTTGATTCTCACCAACAAGTTCTCTACTGCTACACCACTGTCCCCCAGGTGGAGTTCAACACATTCTAGCTGCTCTCTCACATAAAGAGCAACTCCACCACCCCACCTCACCAGCCGATCTTTCCTAAAAAGGCACACAGCTCTCCATGACAACATTCCAGTCATGCAAGCTGTCCCACCACATCTCTGCAATTGCAATGTGATCATAGCCGTGCGATCGCACTCAGATCTCCAACTTTTCCTGTTTATTTCCCATACTGCACACATTAGTATACAGACACTTTTGGGAAGCAGCATCCCCCTGCCTCTCTCCATCCCTTTGAACTCCACCCTCATAATTCATTAAGCTCTGTTTTGAGCTTTGAACTACCCATTCAACCCCAGTGGCCCTCATTTTGTCCCCTTCCCCCTTCTTACCTAGTTTGAGAGGAAGGCGATGTACTGCTGAGTGACAGAGAATCAGAGTCATTAAGGCTGGAAAAAGCCAGTAAGCCATCAACTCATTAGCTCAACAAGGCTGAAAATGCACAAGTCTATGGAGCCAGATAAAATGCATCCTAGGGTCCTGAAGGAACTGGCTAATGTGGTTGCCAAATCTCCATCACTTGTGAAAAATCGTAGCTGTCAGGCAATGTCTCTACTGACTGAAAAAAAGGAAACATCATTCCCATATTAAAAAAAAAAGAAAAAAAAGAAAAAAAAATAAGAGAGAGAGAGAGAAAGGAAGACCCAGGGAACTGCAGGTTAATGAGCCTCATGTCTAGGCCTGGAAAGATCATGAATTTGATATTCCTAGAAGATATGCATAAAGTACATGTGAGATGCGGAGGTGATCCAAGACGCCAAAAGAGCTTCGCCAAAAGAACTTCACCAAAAGCAGGTCATGCCTGACCAACCTGGTGGCCTTCTATGATGGAATGACAGCACTGGGGATAAAGAAAGGATAAATGCTATGACCTAGATGGACTTGTGTAAGGCTGTTGATATGTTCCCACACTGGATAAAGAATTTGTTGGATGGTCATAGCTAGAGAATTGTGGTCAGTCTGTTCATGTGGAGACCCATCATGAGTGATGTCCTATATTTTACAAGTGGTGTCCTCCTGGTTTCGGTACTGGGGCCCATCTTGTTTAATATCTTTACTGATGACCTAGATGAGGGGATTGAGAGCACCCTCAGTAAGTTTGCAGATGACACCAAGCTAGGAGGTAACGTTGATCTGCCTGAGGGTAGGAAAGCCCTTCAGAGGGATCTGGATAAGCTGGATCACTGGGCTGAGGTGAACGGGATGAGGTTCAACAAGACCAAGTACCAGGTTTTGCATTTTGGTCACAATAACCCCATGCAGTGCTATAGGCTTGGGGCTGAGTGGCTGTATGGCTGTGAAGAGGAAAGGAATCTGGGCGTGCTGGTCATTGCTCAGCTGAATGTGTGTGCCCAGGTGGCCAATGGCATCCTGGCCTGCATTAGAAATAATGTAGCCAGCAGGAGCAGGGAGGTAATCACCCTCCTGTACTCAGCACTGATGAGGCCACACCTCGAGTACTGCATTCAGTTTTGGGCTGCTCACTACAAGGAAGACATTGAGGTCCTGGAATGTGTCCAGAGAAGGGCAATGAAACTGGTGAGGGGTTTGGAACACAAGTCTTATGAGGAGTGGCTGAAGGAGTTGGGATTGCTTAGTCTGGAGAAGAGGAGGCTCAGAGGAGATCTCATTGCACTCTACAACTTCCTGAACGGAGGTTGTGATGTGGAGGCTATTAGCCTCTTCTCCCAGGCAACAAACAGGACCCAAGGAGATGGCCACAAGTTGTACCAGAGGAGGTTTAGTTTAGACATAAGGAAAAACTTTTTCTCTCAGAGTGGTCAGACACTAGAATGGCTGCCCAGGGAGGTGGTGGAGTCGCCGTCCCTGGCAGTGTTCAAGAGGCGTCTGGATGAGGAGCTACTAGAAATAGTTTGTGGTAGCAGTGGTAATGGGAGGACAGTTAGTCTAGATGATCTTATAGGTCCTTTCTAACCTGGTGATTCTATGATTCTATAATTCTATGATTTGTCAGTCTTGGGACAGGTGCTCTTCAACATCTTTTTTTTTGTTTGACATAGACAATTGAGTGAACCCTCAGCAATTTTGTGAAGGACATCAAGCTGGCAGGTGCAACTGATAAATCAAAAGGAAGGGTTGACATCCAGATAGACCAGGGCAGGCTTGAAAAGTGAGCCCACATTAATCTAATGAGGTTTATCAAGGCTAAGTGTAGGCTGCTAAACTTGGGCTGAAGATATACCATGTATGTGTTCTTCCAAGCTGGAAGAATTTGACAACTGCATTGTGCAGGTGGACCTGAGGGCTCTGGTAGACAGAAATCTGGGTATAAGCCAGTAGTGCATGCTTACAGCCTAGAAGGCCAGCAGTATCCTGGGCTGCATCAGAAGAAAGGTAGCCAGTAGGGGAAGAGATATGATTGTCTTCCTCTGCTCTGCCCTTGTGAGGCCCCACATGGAGCACTGTGTCCAGGCCTGGGGTCACCAGCACAAGAAGGATGCAGTTAGTGTGATTCAGAGGAGGATCATGAAGATGATCAAAAGGTTGGTGTGTTTCTCCTATGAAAAAAAGGTTGAGGGAGTTGGGCTTGTTTAGTGCAGAGAAGAGAAGACTTCGGGGAGATCTCGTTGCTTCCTTCCAGCACCCACTAAAGGAAGTTTATGAGCAGGAGAGGGACCGAATTTTTGCACAATCTGATGGTGATAAGACCAGAAGAAATGGCTTCAAACTAAAAGAGGAGATTTAGTTCAGATTTTAGGAAGAAATTCTTTTCTCAGGCTGTGGTGTGGCACTGATACAGGCTGCCCAGAGTTGCAGTTCCCTCATTCCTGGTGGCATTCAAGGCCAGGCTGGATGGGGCCCTGGGCATTCTGATGTAATGGTTGGCAACCTTGTCCATGACAGATGGACTGGAACTAGATTATGTTTAGGACTCCTCCTAACCTAAGCTGTTCTATGATTCTGCGATTCTATAATATATGATGTTTACTCAGTTCAGTGCTGGGTCCGGTCTTGTTCAACATCTTCATCAATGACCTTGATGAGGGGATAATGGCCACCCTCAGCAAGTTTGCTGATGATACGAAGTTGGGAGGATTGGCTGACACACCTGAAGGCCGTGCTGCCATTCAGCAAGACCTGGACAGGCTGGAGAGCTGGGCAGAAAAAAACCGGATGAGGTTTAACAAAAGCAAGTGTAGAGTCTTGCATCTGGGGAGGAATAATTCCATGCACCAGTACAGGTTGGGGGATGACCTGCTGGAGAAAGGGATCCCTGCGGAAAGGGACCTGGGTGTCCTGGTGGATGACAGGTTGGCCATGAGCCAGCAGTGTGCCCTTGTGGCCAAAAAGGCCAATGGCTTACTGGGGTGCATTAAAAAGAGCGTGTCCAGCAGGTCGAAGGAGGTGATCCTCCCCCTCTACTCTGCCCTGGTAAGAGCTCATCTGGAGTACTGCGTCCAGTTCTGGGCTCCCCAGTACAAAAAAGACAAGGATCTCTTGGAAAGAGTCCAGTGGAGGGCCACGAAGATGGTGAAGGGCCTGGAGCATCTCTCCTACAAGGAAAGGCTGAGTGAACTGGGTCTTTTCAGCCTTGAGAAAAGAAGACTGAGAGGGGACCTGATCCAGGTCTATAAATATCTAAGGTGTGGGGGGCAGAATGGCGAGGCCAGACTGTTTTCAGTGGTGAGTGGAGACAGGACAAGGGGAAACGGCTGGAAATTGCAGCATAGGAAGTTCCGCACAAACATGTGCAAGAACTTCTTTACAGTGAGGTGACGGAGCACTGGAACAGGCTGCCCAGGGAGGTGGTGGAGTCTCCTTCTCTGGAGATGTTCAAGACCTGCCTGGATGTCTACCTGTGCGACCTATTGTAGGGAACCTGCTTTGGCAGGGGGGTTGGACTTGATGATCTCTGGAGGTCCCTTCCAACCCCTGCAATTCTGTGATTCTGTGGTTCTGTGATTATAGAAATTTATACTGAACAAGTACAACTTTCCATCAGGATTCCAATTTCAAGCACATCACTAGTCAGTAAGGACAGTAACACAGAAGTCATACTGTCATAAAATTCCATAAATTGTTCTGAAGTACCTTAGTTCTATTATCATCATTGCTCTGAAGATTGGTTTTCCAAAAACTAATGTTACCTTGTTGGTAACCAGCATGGCTTCACCAAGGAAAAATCATGCCTGATAAATCTGGTGGCCTTTTATGATCAGGTTACAGTATCAGTGGATAAAGCAAGAGCAACTGATGTCATGAACCTGGACTTGCATAAAGCGTTTGACTGTTTTCCACATAATAATCTGGATTTGATGGATGGAATTTTGGATTTTTCCAAAGGAATTGGCTAAGGAATTGGCTGGATTGTTGCATTCAGAGATTTGCAGTCAATGGCTCAATGACCAAATGGAGACTGAAGACAAGTGAGATTCCTTAGGGATCAATGCTGGGACCAGTGCTATTTAACTTCTCTGTAGATGACATGAACTGTGGGATCAAGTGCACCCTCAGCAAGTTCGCAAAAGGCACAAGCCAAGTGGTGTATTCGACATTCTAGAGGGAAGGGATGCTGTTCAAGGGGACCTGGACAGCCTTGAGAGGTGGGCCCATGCCAACCTCATGAGGTTCAATAAGGCCAAGTGCAAGGTCGTGCGTATGGGTCAGTGCAATCCCAATCTTAAGCCACAATGAGAAAGATTTGGGAGTACAGATTCAACATGAGCTGGCATTGTGAACTTGCAGCTCAGAAATCTAAGTGTATTATGGATTGCATCAAGAGAAGCAGGAGTTGAGGGAGGTGCTCTGCTTTTGTGAGACCTGGAGTACCCACCTAGAGTACTATGCCCTGTACTGGTGCCCCAGAGAAAAAAGACATAAAGTTGTTGGATCAGATCAGAGGAGGGCCACAAAGACCAGAAGGCTGGAACACTTCCCTTAAGAGGATAGGCTGAAAGACCTGGGGCTATTCAGCCTGGAGAAGAGCACACTCTGAGGAGACCTTATAGTGGTCTTCCAGTACCTGAAGAGTGCCTACTGGAGAGATGGGGAGGGACTTTTTATAAGGGCAGGTATTGACAGAAAGAGGGAAAATGATTTTAAAAGAGGGTAGATTTAGACTCGACGTCGGGAAGAAATTCTTCACTTTGAGGATGGTGAGACACTGGAATAGGTTGTCCAGTGAGACTGGAAACATTTAAATCCATGCTTGACTGGGCTTTGAGCAACCTGGTCTAGTGGGAGTTGTCCCTGCCTATATCAAGGGGGTTGGAACTTGATGATCTTAAAAGTCCCTTCCAACCCAAACCATTCTATGATTCTATTTTATGATTCTAAAAATATCCCTTGACATTATCAGCAAGGAATACAAGGGCTGAATGCATCAAGTCTTATTGTACCAACAAAGAATATCCATTCATTCCAGAAGGAGAGTAAATATGCCTCCCCACCGCTCTCTTCCTAATACCTCACTGCTTTCTGCAAAGTTACAAGGTAACATTTAATGTATATATTTTAATTCCACACTTTGCTCATATCTTCTCTTTTACCCTGTTCATTTGACATATAAGAACCTCGCAGACAGCTGTGTTAATTTGGAAAAAGAACAGCTGTTGGATTTGAAGACATATGTTCATTTTCAACTGCTGCAAGTTGCTGCTAAAGCTTAGCTAGCTGCCCCCAGGGCTCATTAGTCCCTCAAGGAAGTCTCCAAAACAGAAAAAAGATGAATGTAGGAATAATAAAAAAGAGTGTTCTTTCCCCTTTGCATCTCCTACTATCAGCATTCACAATTTTCACAGCAGCTCTTATTTATCTGAAGGATCTTCTGCATTCATTTCCTCATATTTTCTTTGTTCATTTTAGAAGCATATCCTCAAAACCAGACCATTTTAGGGGAAAAAAATTGAGCACAAGTGTGCTCTAAACTGCTCTAAACTACTATTAGGAATGAATGTTTGTGAGTGGAAAATCCCTATTTTCATTTAATTATTCAAAAATTTTTCAGCATCCATCCTAAGATAGGAAAAATGACTACTTGCCCACTTATTGAAATCTTTCCTCATAATCATCTAATCTTACTTCATGAAATATTGTCACAATGATTGTCTGTATGAATGGCATCATTTCCTTCTACTTCAAAAATTAGCTCTGTAAAACGAAAATCTAGTGAGTAACCTTGCTGAAAGACAATAGAAAAATTGCAACTTTTAATGGAAAACGATATTAACACTAGAAGGGTGATTAAATTTAAAATTTTTCACTAAGACCTGCTCTAAGCACATAATATTTAGCTCATTTTACGGGACAGTTTTATCTTTGCAGTAAGCTAGCCAGTTTTTTAATTATTATTTCTAGTTTTTCTTTATTGTGTTTTTCTTTTTTTTTCTTTCTTTCTTTTTTTTTTTTTTTTTCCTTTTCTTTTCTTTTCCCTTAATTATCTCTTTCTATCTGGAAATACAAACAGCTCTTTCTCCTTTGTTTTTGCTGATCTCTAAGAAGTCATCACATCATGTTTCCCTAGAGTTACTTTTGATTGTGTTACATATGGGCTAAATTCACAATGGATGAATTTTAGGTGCACGTTTAAATGTGGTGAAGTACAATCAGTAATAAAAGAAACTACATTAAGATTATCAATCCTTTGAGGAAAATACATTGCAATTACAGCTAAGTGTTTTGCCTTTTTACTTATCATTTCATATATATATATATATATATTTTCTATTTTGATAATGTTTTCACTCTGCTTGGAATTTGTGTTATTATTAGTTAAGTATAAGTCAAAACCAAATAAAACAAGTAAGATAGTAGGAAAACATGTATTTCATTTCACTGTTTCCAAATGTAAATGCCAATATTTTATTCGCCTTTTCATTGGTTTTTCCCAAAATCTCTTTCAGTTCTTCAGATGTTTATGGCAGATATTTTGTGGTTAATTCATTTATTTTGTTAGAGTCAGGGCAGCTCATGTGTCTGTACATATCCTGGAACAATAGTCATTACATTTTTTGTGTGGAGTTTAATTAAAAAAAAAAAAAAAAAGAAAGAAAGAGAAACCTTGATGACCTACAAAGTAGCATTTGTGTTCCTGGCTCCAAGTGATTTTGATAAGGAGAAGATTCCTAAACAGAATCAACAGTATATTTTCACATTTTTAAAGCATCATTTTACTGGGTAAATCTTAAAACTTTATATTTTAATATGTGCCATTTAGGATATTATACAATTTCCTTTATTTTATCAAACTAAAAATATTGAATTATCTAAAATACACAAATTATTCTCTGCAGTTCTTCTCTGAATCTGCAATGTCTACGAATACCTTTGCGAAGTAGATGACATGTTCTAGACAGCTGAAATTAGTTAAAATGAATATCAATTATAAACATCTTCAATCTCTTAACTTCTCACAAAA
>NW_024884922.1:3969011-4031162 GCF_019232065.1 Centrocercus urophasianus | reverse complement strand
TTTTTTTTTTTTTTGTTATGCGTTTACTCTCTGTAAGAGCTTCTCTTTTCCAGGCTAAAAAGTCTCATCTTTCTCAGCCTGCCCTCATATGGGATGCATTCCATCCCTTGGATTATTTTTGTGACCTACCTCTGGATGCACTCCAACAGGTCTATATCTGAGCTGTATCGAGGACTGCACATCCAGGTGCAGTACTCCAGATGAGGTCTTACCAGCACAGAGTGGAGGGGCAGCATCACTGCCCCCAACCTGCTGGCCATGCTTCTTTTGATACAGCCCACGGTAAGGCTGGCTCATGTCTGGGCTACAAGGTTACATGGCTGGCTCATGTCTGTCTTTCCAAGCACCAGCTCCCCCGAGTCCTTTCCAGCAATGCTAAGCTCTATTCATACATGCTCCAGCTTGTATTTGTTGTCATAACCCAAAATGACAGCACCACTCTAAGAATTGTTACCATACTCGTATTTATCAATAAGATGATATTTCTTCTTGCATTATATTGGTATGTGTACTCATCTGAAATAGGGATTAATTCTTAGTATTTTTGAATGAAGCTTACTCAGCAGCCTAGTGATGTGAATTATCCTTAAAGAGGGAAAAGATTTGCCCTAGAGAAATTGTAGCTTAAGAGTCAGATCATGCAAGAGCAGGACAACAGGATCAAAAACATCCTTGGTCAATTTTGACATGAGAGAACAAGCCTACACTACTAAGGTAATGCTGAGATATTTTTATTAGCATAAAGATGTCAACAACCTTTAGGCCTTTGTATATTGAAAGTCTGTACTAATTGAGCATAAAAGGGTTCTTTGAAGAACTTTGGAGAGATTTAATGAAGCAATATAGCTAGAATTAATGCACGAGAGGTCTATATGGCTAAATCCATTGCAATCAGATGTAGAAAAAATGTTCCTGTTGTATTTATGAATCAGATTGTCACTTTTGCATGCTGCATTCGTCAGAATATAAGGCTACTACTTAAAAACTTCAAAAGGCTGATTATCTATTGAACCCCAATTCTAGCTTTCCTTTAAAGAAAAGAAAAAGTCAGTCTGTTAATGTTGAGATATTTCAAGCTAATTTTGAAGACCTATAAAACTTTCCAGGTCCAGCTTAGCCATTAACATATTCAATTTCTTGTTTTTCTTTCACTTTAAAACCCACTGACTAATTCAGTATGAAATCGAGGACACATTTGAAAGAAGAAAACCAATTCTTACAAAATGTTTTCAGTTTACTTTCCTGCAGTATTCCAAGTGAAAGCACCTTGTATTGGGATGGTAGCAGGGGAAGATGTTTTGCATTGATGTTATTTCCACCTATTTGTTGATCCACTGTCTACAAATACATCCCTTATCTTACATTTTGCAACTTTATTTTTTTTTAGGAAAACCAGTCATTTAGTTTGAGTTTTTATAGCATGCAGAATAAAAAAGAACCTTGTTACTATTTGATGCTTCTCAGTAATGAAGAATTAATATAGCTTTGTATTTTTGCAATTCATAACTGGAGACATACCTTTGACATGAACCATACAGTGACAAATCAAAATATTTTTGGAAAAGGAAAGGTCTCTAAAAAATAGCGAGAGATTAAAAAACTAAAAGAGATTGTTTATTAGTCTTCCAGAAAATTGTGTTGTGTTTTCAGAATTAAAGGTATTGTTTGGGATTAACTCACAAGCCTAAAGCAAAGATGTATGAAGGTAAATTTAACACAGAGGTGATATGTTCATTCTCCTGGGAAAGAGATAGAAATGATGGTTGTCATTTTCACCTTATCTTCTTTGACAGAGAAAAGATTCAGCAATTATGGCCCAATGGAAAAAAAGAAAAAAAGAAAAAAAAGAAAAAAAAAAAGAACAGGAAAAATAAAAAGAAAAAGAAAAAAAGAAAGAAAGAAAAAAAGAAGAAATGATAATTTAAAAACCAGACAAAAAGAATATGGAAAAAGCACCTCAGTGCATTTTCTTCTAATGATATAAATTTCAATTAACTGAATTGATAAATTAAGCTATAAAGCAATGCAAACATGCAGAAGAAAAATTCAAATAATTTTTTTCTTCATGCTTCCAATTCTTTATAGTACATTACATCAGTTAATGGCAATTTGTATAATTTGTGTAATGACATAAATTGCCATAAACTCTCACAGTGAAGTGTTGTAAAAATGATAAATCAGGGGTAAAGTATGGAGGATTAGATTCGTAGCTGCTGTGAATTGCATTAAAGTTATTACATGTACTCCAGTTTACACCTGCTCACCTCTAAACTTAGGCAGGGAGAGTACAAAGGGAGAAGCTATCACATGTAAATCGTAATAAGTCAAAGGTGAGTATGAGTAAGTCACTAGTTATCCAAGATGTGACAAACTGATTACTGATAGTGTAATTTGTGACTGCTTAGAACAGAACTGGGCGTTTGTGTCACAGTGGTTTCTGGCGTGAGTTGGTCCTTTCTGACCAAGATCTGAAAGCAATATTTAAAAACACAGCTATGGCCTGGTTTCAGTACATCTCAGTGTTCACACAGCATATTGAGCACACTGTTGAGTAGAAGGAAGCACAGCAACAAACTGCCATTTCATATCTTTCTGAGCTTGCACCAACCTCTAGTACTATCAGTCTTCTAAGTCAGTGCTATCTCCCAGGCATTTCATCCTGTTCCTGAATGCTGAAAAGTCAACCTGTTCCACCTTCTAAGTTTGTGTTACCACCATTATACAAAGCTAGAGCTGGAGGCTTAATCAAAACCAACTTCACAGACTATTTTTAATGTGCCCTCAGACCTGCAAAATTTATTGAACTCAGGTCATAAAATCATAAAATCATAATCTTAAAATCATAGGGTGGCTCAGGTTGGAAGGGACCTTAAAGATCTCGTTGCAGCCCCTCCACTGAGGGCAGCATTGCCAAACGTAGATCAGTTTGCCCAGGGATGCATCCAACCTGATCTTGAACATTTCCAAGGACAGGGCATCCACAGTTTCTTTGGGCAGTTTGTGCGAGTGCATCTCTACAATAATTTGTTCCTAATCTAAATGTGCACTATTTTAGAACAAAGCCATTCCTCCTTGTCCTATTGCTACCCTCCCTGGTAAAGTGTCCTTCTCCAGCATCCCTTTAAGTTGAAAGGTTGCTTTAAGGTCTCTCTTGGAGCTCCCTCCTCTCCAGGATGAGCAAGCCCAGCTCCCTCAGCCTTGTATGATGGGATAAATGTTTCAGCCCTCTGATCATTTCTGCAGTCCTCTTCTGAACTTGCTCCATCTAGTCCAATGAAAAATTCTTGGGGCTCCAGAGTTGAATATAGTACACTAGGTAGAGTCATTCCCTGATTGAGATGGACTTGGATATCCTGGCCATGATACAGTTCCTTGCAATGACTAAAACTAAAGTTAGTTGTGCTACATGACACAACACCAAGATAATGTCACAAGGTGGTAAACAATGTATATATACAGTAACTTCCACTATATCCACAGCACAAAAAGTGCCATATTTAGAACCATAAGTAAGTACTCATGACTTTCCTACTCTGTAAAGACAGTGAGAAGCCAATTATCAAGGATGAATCAATTCAAGTGCTAGCTGTTTGGGATTAAATGTGGGCATACAAGTACAACATGTTTTATCTATACTGACCATTCTGAAGCTGAGTGTTACCATTTTTATTCAGTTAGAATTTTTTTGATATGTGTTTCTTCATCATTATCTCTGTCTTGTTACAGAAATGTTGACAAAATTTTTCTGGAAAATTATTTGTCACAGCTAGTAGGCTCAAAAAATTGACTGAATCATGTTCAAATTACTGAGTGGATGTAAGCATCACTAAGGAGAATGAGTCTGTAGTATTTTCAAGAAGGATCAAAATAGAAACAATGAGACTTAAAAAAAAATAATGTGATATCATAAAGGAAGAATGAAGTTACTTTACATCAGTATTTATTTTCCAAATAAGCTTTTTTTGTTTTTTTTTTTTTTTTTGCTTTCTTTTATTTCTCATTGTGAGATATCACATTGGGGTGTATGATGTAGTGAAAGTATTACAGGGTGCTTTTCCACACTGACTCAAAGAAGAAAACTCACAGATATTCACAGAAATTTGCATCTAAATTGCTCCTCTGACCCTGGATTTCAAAGATCTTTAGCAGTATCAATTAATTCAGCCTTATAAAACCACTCAATTCAAAGGCTTTTGGGTTTCTTTACAGTGAGATCTAGTGTCTGTCAAATAAAAATCATTATTCTCATCTCTGTTCGTGAGATGAAGCAAAGCCTGAAACGGTAAAACTGACAGGAGATTTTAACAAGAAATAGCTTGTTGTTTTCTATCAGTCACTCTAAAGAATGATAGAATTATGGAAATTGAAACTTTTTCATGGGAATGGTAACTTTTAAGCAATGGCTTCCAGGGCAGTGTTCTAAGCGCTAGGAGGAAAGATCTCCAAAGCAGGGACATATGCTTTAAGTTTACACCATAGGACAATACCCTAAACATGAAAACATTCATGCATCCAGAACACTAACCTGAATTGTCACAAATAATTTTAGAAGAACTTTAGAATTGTTTGAAGTAGGATCATGGTAAAATTTTAGTATTAATACATCATAGCTTTGTATACAAGCTATGGGCACAAATAGAATTCTCCTGCAAAACATAGTGAAAGTTTGTTACAGACAAATAATCACAACAACCAAATAAACCATGGAACAACAATACTGAAAAATAAATTGTTGTGGAAGATGGTTCATTTCATGCTATTTCACTCAATCTGAAAATAAATTATTTAATATTTTATGTATTTACTTAAGTGAATGAGTTATGTATTTACTTAAGTGTATTTACTTAAGAGAAGAATTATGTATTTACTTAAATGAAGTTTACATATTTTCAGATGAATAATGATATTTTAAAGTGCCTCCCCCCATTTTTCAAACTCCACTGGATTTTCACATTTGTCACTTGTTTTTTTTCCTGAGTCATACAAAAGTAGATCGTTAGAACAAATCCTCCAGTTTGATCAGGCATTAATTCCAACAGTGAGAAATGAAAAAGTAATACAGATTCTGACTTTAAGCAAACTAGAAAGCCGGAGTAAAATGCTGAGATGTGCTTATAACAACTAGAACAAATGCTTGAAAGCAAACACATGGAGAGCAAAGGAGAATGTGCATATGGGATAGTGACAGAGAACTTATTTGTTCTAGTAGTTTAGTGATGATCTAGTTTCTGTTATTATAAAAGATAATTAGGAAAAACTGTCAAGTCTGCAGATTAATCCTGCATACATCTGGCTGGAGTTTGCTTTGAAACCTCTTGGATCTAGAAAGACAATCTTGTGTAATTAGCTGAAGCCACTATAATCCATAAAAACATCTGATCACATTGATTTTCAGTCAGTCAGGCTCTTTCTGTCAACAGCAATTCTGGAGATCATACGAGAGGTCTTACAAGAGCACAACTTAGCCCTCTAAGGTCATTTAAACTTTTCTTTGACTTTGGCTTTTAAATAGGGAAAAAAGAAAAAAAGAAAAAAAAAGAAAAAAAGAAAAAAAAAACAGTTACAGGCAGCAAAGTGTCTCAATTAAAATGGAAAAGCTATAAAATAATAATAACACTATGTGTATGTATCTCTCCTTATAAATATGTAGACATACAGATGTTATTTTATACACAAGAATGTTGCTGCTGATATATTTGAAAACTGATCCATACACATTTTCTTTTTGATTTATTTTTGTTTCCCCAATTATTTTTTATATAGTGCAGTCTATTCAAACTCCCATTCTGCATCCAACTGTGATGCATACAGCAAATACAATAGGATATCAACATCTCCAATAATGAAATTAATATAGTGTGCAAGGGTTCATGGAGAAAATACTTTTGAGTCTGGTTTGTATACAGCTATGCCGATCTGAGACCAGTTAGCAAGGCAGTGAAAATGTTTCACTGCAGAAACATTGTCTTGTGAGCTCTGTGATATCCCTGGATGCCCACATACTGCACTGTACCTGTTAATTTGCTCTGTTAACCATCAGTGTTGTTCTGGGGAAGCTCTCCCTTACTTCAACTACCTTTGCAGTGTTGCTTGCTTTGATTCCCACCATCCTGGCCACTGCTATTGGGGAGCAAGGAGCTCAAATTTACAGATCCTGTTATGAAAGAGCACGGTGAAGTTCCTCATTCCAACTTCTTTCTCAGCAGAAGTTTTTAAATATTCTTTCTTTTTTAGAGTTTTGGAGAAATTTGAACACGAATGTTTGAACTCATATGCTCAAATGGTAAAGTGGATTGCTGGTAAAATTGTTCATTATCTCATCTAGGATGAACCATATAGAAGATGTCAACTAGTCAAAACTAATAAAGGCGACACACATTAACTTCTTGGAAGGTAAAGTTAACCCAGATGATTTTGATTGATTTTTTATGATGGGACAAATTATTCTTTCTTCTTTCTCATTCAAAAATGTGAATGGACAGACTCATACCCTACCTTAAATTTATTCAAGTTGAATCCTAGGTGTCTTACATGTAAGATGTAAGGGAAAAGCTGGACCTTCACAGCAAGGAAATTTTCTTTGTGTCACATGGAAACCTATCTTTCCTAACTATGGAAACCTAACTTTCAGGGAGGATATTCAGTGAGATGTGGCAAGAACCTGATAATAATGTAGTGAGGTCAAAGATCATGGTATTTACAGATAGATTCCAGTTTTGTATAGATTACATCATCCAGTGCAAATATAATTTTACTCATAAATCTCCCAATTAACTTAATTGTTCGGACAGTTTAGGTGATAAAATTAAGCACTCTAGGCATTCTAAAACACATTAATGAGACAATGGGATATCCTACAAAATGTTGAATATTTTCCAGTAAAAGTGGATCATAGGGATTTTAATTATGCAGCAGTTCCACAAACATGATCTTTTCATCCGTGAACTGATACAGAAAAAAAAAAAAAAAAAAAAAAAAACAATTTTCTCAAGAATCCCTAAATAAATGTCATAAAGGAGTAACACTCTGTAATTTCTAAGTTCTGCTTATGTAATGAAGTTTCATAACCTTGAATATTCCACTCAGACTGAAGATCTGAAATTAAAATGAGCAGCATCTTCAGTAACATTAAGACTCAGCAGTAAGCTTGGTTGGTAGAAAGTTTCTCCAGTGGACACAGTTGATAGGAGCAGTTAGAAAGAAGTACTTTCTATTTGAACTGCAGATTTCCTTAGGGTTGGAACTGGTTGAGTCAGTAGAAATTAACTGAGATGTAAGAAATCTGAGAGTCCTATATGGTTTCAAACATCACTTTTAAGCTAAAATTTAGATGACATGGGTAAGGGGGCTATGAATCACAATTCTGGTAATGTGATCTTTTTGTTACTAATTTGTCTTGCTGCACAGAAGAATTTCCTTGACATCCTTCTGACATAGTCTGTGGCTCAAAAGTAGTGACAAATTGGTCTCCTGTGTGACTGGAAGAGCATGATTTCTGTTTTACAGAACAATTCCAAGCTTTGCTTTCTGGTCTCGATGAAAATACAAAACTGCTGCATCTGGAAGGTTAATTTCTCTTTCATCTCTGTGGATAAGAATACATGGTAACAATCCCCACTATTCACTAAAATAGTCCTCAATACTTCAAATACTAAAGCACATATTACATACTGTCTCAGTCCTCTAGATACAAGAAAATGTAAAATGTCTTCCCTCTTCTCATTATTCCTTATTCAAGCCACAGATATCACTGACTTTGGAAGCAGATTTACTTGTCTTAGAAAGCCTGATAGCTGCTTAGTGATTATTTTCTAAATTCTTCTGTACATAAACCTTCTCTCTCTTTGCTTCATTCATTTTACTTTTTTTTTTTTTTTTTTTTTTTTTTTTTTTTTTTCATACTCATCCTCATGTACACATCTCTAGAAAGATTAAATGTACGTAGAGGGAGTGAGAGGAGAAGATTTGTATACTACCATTTCTAAAATGCATTTTTGGTTGGTGCTGAATCATTGTCTTTTAATTCAACCATTAGTCCATGTTGGTATACTTGAAAGATCCCTGTTTCTGCAAAGGAGAAAATTTAGAGCATCACTGATGCTAAGGTACTTCAAATTCCTCCTCATTGGTGAGCAATAGGTCCAGTATTGTATCTCCCCTAGTGAAGCCATCTATGACCTGACTCAATAAGTTATCCTCAGTGCATTCCAGGAGTTTCCTGGTTTGCTTACAGGAATTGCTTGTTGTTCTAATTTTCCATCAGATGTTTGGGTGGTTGAAGGCACCCAGCAGGATGAGTACTTGCATTCACAAAGCCTCCTGTAGCTGGAGGTAGAAGGCCTCACCAATAGGCTTGGCTTGATCACATGTAGTAGATACTGGTTACAAGGTTCCCTTTGCCGCCTTGGTCTCTGTCACCTATATGTTTTTGACTTGTTCATGACTATTCTTTAGGGACAGCTCTTCACATTCTACTCCTTTTCTGATGCAGATAGCATTAACCCCTCCCTTCATACCTTGCCTGTCCCTTCGGGAAAACTTTTTGCTGTCGTAGCCACACTTTAGCCATAGGAATCATCTCACTATATTATGATGATGGCAACTGTATCATGGTTTTCCAGTAGCAAAGCAATGTCTCCTGTTTGATTCCCAAGTTGCATGCATTGACACAGAAGCACCCTGGATGAGCAGCTGGTCTTGTCACTTTCTTAGAATTCGTTTTATCTACTTCCATTGAGTTTCCTCACTACTTTTTCCTATTCACCCAGGAGTCAGAGGATCCCATCTAACCTGGCTTTGAATGCCTCCAAAGACGGTTCACCCAGAACACCTCTGGACAACCTGTTTCTTTGCCTTACCACTGAGAAAAAGTTTCTTCCTAACATCTTATCTAAATCTCCCCTTTTACTTTAAACCCATTCTCCCATTTCCCTATCACCATCAGACAATATAAAAAGTCCATTCTTCTTGTAAGATCTCTTCAAGTACTTGGATGCAACAATGAGGACTCCCATGAGCCTTCTCCAATCAAGAAGCTCAATTCTCTAAAACTTTCTTCATTGGAGAGATGATCCAGCCCTTTTGATCATCTTAGCAGCTCTACTCTGGACCCGCTTCAACAGCTCTGCATCCTTCTTGTGTTGATGGCCCCAGACCTAGACACATTTCTCCAGATGAGTCCTCACGAGGGCAGAGTAGAGGGGGATAGTCACATCCCTCTCCCAACCACATATCTCTTCATGCAACCAAAGTAGGTTGACCTTGCAGGCTGAAAGAGCACACTGCTGGTTCATGTTCAGCCTTTCATACATTAGTACTCCCGAGTACTCTCTTCTCTGCAGGCCTGCTCTCAGTTCCTCTCCCATGCTGTACTCATATCTGGAGTTGCCTCAACCTAAGCGCAACACTTTTTAGTTGGCCTTGTTGAACTTCAATAGATTCTCATGTGCCCACTTTTCAAGCATGTCCAGGTCTCTCTGGGTGTTGTCCCTTTCTCCACTCCAGCCTGTAGTTCCCAGTCACCCAGTCTCTTTTGAATATGGGAGTGATCTTTCTCTTCTTTCAGTCACACAGAACTTTGCTTGACAGACAAGATTTTTCAACATGATGTAGAGCAGCTTAATAACCATGTCATCCAATTAATTCAAGACTCTAGGATACATTTTCTCTGGTCTTATAGACTTGTACGCTTTCAGCCTCATGAGGCTGTGTTGAAATCACTCTGCTTTTGCACTGGGAGGGATTTTACTCTCCCCACCCCATCATAGAAGTTCAGAGATGTAAGTGGTGTGGGAAGGATCTCTGTCTGAGAAGACTGAGGCTAAGAACTAAGTACCTGCGCCTTCTCAATGCCTGAGGAGATAAACTGTCCCTTTGCATTTATCAGAGGGGGTACACTCTCTTTTCTCTGCTTCCTCTATCCAGAGTAGGAGAGGAGACACTTTATACGTCTGTCTGTTTGTTAAGTTTTAAACAAAGAGGTTTCTAACAATGGATGTTTTTAAGATTTCCTTCAAATTAGAGATTTCCTTCAAATTAGGAATTCTAAACATCAGAGTAGACCCTGGGATTTAAAATAAAACAACAAATGCATTCACACTACTTGACATAAAAGTGGTACTGTGATGCATAACAAGGCATCTCAGGAAAACAGTCATATTATTTATACAGCACGACTCCAGTGTCAGTGATCTTTGTAGACTTGTAATCAGTGCTTTGTTCTTCTGAAAAGATTAAAAAAAAAAAAAAAAAGGAAAAAAAAGGGATAAAAAGGAAGGAAGGAGGGAGGGAGGGAGAGAGGGATAGAGGGAGGGAAGGAGGAAGGAAAAGAGAGAGAAAGGGAGAAAGAAAGAGAGAGAGAAAGGGAGAAAGGGAGAAAAAGTAAAATTGCAGAATCACAGAATTGTAGGGGTTGGAAGGGACCTCCAGAGATCATCAAGTCCAACCCCCCTGCCAAAGCAGGTTCCCTACACCAGGTCGCACAGGTAGGCATCCAGGCAGGTCTTGAACATCTCCAGAGAAGGAGACTCCACCACCTCCCTGGGCAGCCTGTTCCAGTGCTCCGTCACCTCACTGTAAAGAAGTTCTTGCGCACATTGGTGTGGAACTTCCTATGCTGCGTTTCCGGCCATTTCCCCTTGTCCTGTCTCCACTCACCACTGAAAACAGTCCGGCCTCGCCATTCTACCCCACACCTTAGATATTTATAGACCTGGATCAGTTCCCCTCTCAGTCTTCTTTTCTCAAGGCTGAACAGACCCAGTTCACTCAGCCTTTCCTCGTAGGAGAGATGCTCCAGGCCCTTCACCATCTTTGTGGCCCTCCGCTGGACTCTTTCCAAGAGATCCCTGTCCTTTTTGTACTGGGGAGCCCAGAACTGGACGCAGTACTCCAGATGAGCTCTTACCAGGGCAGAGTAGAGGGGGAGGATCACCTCCTTCGACCTGCTGGCCACGCTCTTTTTAATGCATCCCAGGATGCCATTGGCCCTCTTGGCCACAAGGGCACACTGCTGGCTCTTTGCCTACCTGTCATCCACCAGGACACCCAGGTCCCTTTCCACAGAGCTCCCTTCCAGCAGGTCATCCCCCAACCTGTACCGGTGCATGCAATTATTCCTCCCCAGATGCAAGACTCTACACTTGCTTTTGTTAAACCTCATCTGTTTTTTTTCTGCCCAGCTCTCCAGCCTGTCCAGGTCTTGCTGAATGGCAACACAGCCTTCAGGTGTGTCAGCCAATCCTCCCAACTTCGTATCATCAGCAAACTTGCTGAGGGTGGCCATTATCCCCTCATCAAGGTCATTGATGAAGATGTTGAACAAGACCAGATCCAGCACAGACCCCTGAGGAACACCGCTAGATACAGGCCTCCAACCGGACTCTGCACCACCAACAACGACCCTCTGTGCTCTGCCAGTCAGCCAGTTCTCAACCCACCTCACTGTCCACTCATCTATCCCACACTTCCTCAGCTTTGTTATAAGGATGTCGTGGGGGACAGTATCAAATGCCTTGCTGAAATCAAGGTAGACTACATCCACTGCTCTCCCCCTATCCACCCAGCCAGAGACAACATCATAGAAGGCTATCAGGTTGGTCAAGCACTACCTCCCCCTTGTGAACCCGTGCTGACTACTCCTGATAACCTCCTCTTCCAGTTGTCTGGAGATGACATCCAGTACAAGCTGTTCCATCACCTTTCCAGGGACAGAGGTGAGGCTGACTGGCCTGTAATTGCCTGGGTCTTCCTTCTTGCAAAATAAAGAGAAAGAGGAAAACAAAAGTGTATTTGCGTAATACCTCTCAGCAGAAACAGACATTACATGTCCATTAATAATTATCATTTGTACACCTGTACAAAGTGACTGTCATCTTAGAGACTGATATACAGGAAAACATACCAACAGTACTTTTTAATCAGTTTCAAAAAACAAACAAACAAACAAACAAAAACTTTCTCTACTTATTTTTAAATTATATTGACACTTATGTCTGGCGTTAAAAATATTACATAATGATGTTACAATTTCTCTTTTCAGAATCACAAAGAGTATTCACATGAAGAGTATCCTTGAGAATGACAGATCAAGCCTCTGCAACTCTATAACCAGTGTACACCAAATAAATGCTAAATGAGCTCCAAACTTATGTAGTGCAGATCAGAAAGGAGTAGAGGAATCCATCAAAACAGATGGAAATGAAATACATAAGGAATCTGACATTCTTGCTATCTAGATTGTAGTACAGCACAATGACTACTGAAGCTCTCCAATCCAATGTTAATTGCAGAGGTTTTTTAGAATGCAGGTTATGTACAAATATAAACAGTCCATGACAAATCATTTGGAATACATTTTTTTCACCTTGCATGGATTAATACAATTGTAAGAGCAAGACAAACTCCAAGGTACTAAGCACAGAGAAGATATGAAAATCAGTTGTTCTATTTTACTGCACAAGTTTAGAAGAGATGCAATTCCATCCAAGACATTATTGATGCAAAGTCAGCACTGAAGGGAAAGATCCAAGTCCTGAAACCGAAATGATAGTAGGCTGCAGTGAAGGGAGGAAAATCAAGCAGGCAGAACATTTTTCACCAGTCTGTTGGGCTAGCCGTAACAGAAGACTGTTATTAGAACTATAATTGCGTATCCCTATTAATTCTCCATATACTACGAAACTTTTGATATATATATCTTTAGTATATATTTCACAAAATGTGAAGATGAACAGAAATACTACTTCACAGAGAATGAAGAAACTGAGGCAGAAGCAACTGCATTTCAGAAATGTAGAAAGTCAGATTTATCCTAAATCCAAGAAGTCCACTCTCAAAGCTAAGTTATTCTTCTTTATTTGCCATTTATTACACCGGGAGCCTAAAGCAAATTTTAGTCAAATCAGTAAATAAATATATACATTAGTACACAATATTACACCCATTGCCTTCACCAGTTTATAAAGGTATGCTCATGGGCAGCTTCAAGTTTTTGTGGTTGTACTGAAAATGGAGGAATCCAAATGTAGCTTTGGAGATAGCACCACCACTTCTCAGCCTCCATTCATCCTGCCTTCCACTTCTCCACTTCTAATGGAAAAATAAAGAAAAAGTAAAAAAATAGGGAAAAGATTAAAGAAAAAGGAAAGGCCCTTAGTTCATTCTCCCACTGTATGACCTTGCAGAGTTGCACGAGTTAAATGGAGCACCGTTTGGGAACATCCATTGTTCTAATCACAGCTGCTCCAATACCATATTGTCAGTGAAATGGAAAAGAAATTAGCAGCTCATTTTGTGCGACGTGAACTTTCTCTCTCGCTCTCCTGCTTGATGAGAACACTCTCTTTGATAAATCAGCCATCATACCTTATTGCCATGCAGAGACTGGAAGTAAAAAAATGTCAACAACATTTTTTCCCTGAGTCTTCTGGAAGCAATCAAGTTTCACTGCTGCAAAGGTAACGCTTAATTTTCCATCCTTGTTTTTTTGGCATATAGAAAGTTAACAGAGGACATATCTTTTAAAGCTACAAAAATTGATTGGACTTGCAACAGACGAGATGTCGGCAATGAATGAGATAAAGAGCAGATTCGGCACATTATTGCAAGAGAGGTTCCCATCGGTGCGTACCATTCACCGCCTTGTGCACAGACTTCAATTAGCAGTTAAGGATGTGTTGAAATATGTTGCAGGAATTAGTCATTTCAAAGTCTTGGTAGGGAAGCTAAACTATATAGTGTTCGCAGTCAGCCAAAAAAAAAAATAAATAAATAAAGAGAAGGAAAGAAAAGAAACTCAGCAAGAAGGCAAGAAGTAGCTGAATGGGCATATGTGGCATCATTGGAGCGTCTAAAGAGCAAGCCAGTAGACAAGATGTGCTGAGTAGCCCACAGTTCCAAGATAGTAAAGGCTGTTTTAAGGTCATAGAAACCTCTGCCTAAACACATCACATTCTCAAGATACACCATGGAGAAAGAAAGTTACTTTCTCAACTAAACAGGATCTGAGCAAGCATTGCTGGGGCTTTACATTCTTTAGAAGGGTTTTTCTTTCTCAGATATTTTTTAAAATATTGCCATTTTGGTCATTCATTCTACTGGATATTATTTATTCATATTAATAACTTGTTTACTCATTGAATCTTATTTACTCCTAAATCATATACCTTAACAAAAAGATTAAAACACTGCAAGAGACAGATAACTTCTATAAAAATCCTTTCCCTAGTCTAATGAAACTCAAGACAAAAATATAACCTGAAGATAAAGGTATGGTAAACTGAGAAACATCTATCTATCTTTTTAATGCAAAAGGTATATTTTTGTAATGAAAAGCATTTTAAAATAGAAATATGTGTGCTCTGCTCTGTTTATTTGTTTTTTCCCCTTAAAAATAGAATCAGGGCCAAATTGTCAATTTTGTTTCTTCTTCAATAAATTACATTGACTTTTCCGCAACAACTTCCCCCAAATGTACACTCATGGACAACTAGGATGAAAAAAGATCATGAAAGTTCACTACATGATTTCCTTGTTTCAAGGCTGGATCAATTATATCTAAACCATTCCTGACAGTTTCGGGCTCAGTTGTTTAGAAAAGCCTCTGGTATTTGAGTGTCCTTGACTTCTCTGGTCAGTTCATCCAACTGCTTATTCCAATATTCCCTACTACCCTTATTTTTATTGCTGCTACTGAAACTCTTCCACTTTTTTTGTCTTACCTACTATAGGCAAGGACAGCAGTATTTTATTCTCCTTGTTAAAACATCTTTGAACATATTTGCATGGCTTAAGATGGACACAATAGAAACGTTGTTCTTAAGCTTCTGTAGGTAGTATGGTTTAAAGAAAGTCAAGGAATGTCACAAAGAAATGCAAACATAGTCAATCACATAAAAAAAGTAAATACTATGGAATTTATCAGCCTGGCATTGACACAGAAGAGTTAATATGTCCTATGCAATATGTTTAGAATTTATAAGTTTATATTAAATTTACAAGGACTTGAAATCACTTGCAGCTGAATCATTTACATCTATAGAAAATGAAGATGGTTTCATGTGTATTGCATTCCATAAAATATTTGCACAAAGTTTCAAGAAAAGGATTTTAATGTGTAGGCCTGATTCTGTTCTCAGAAACACCAGGAGAAAAGCAGGTAGAATTTCACATGAAACTAGCAGTGTAAGCAAGGGGTGAGTCAGACCTTATTTCTCCACATAAAGAAGATTTAAGATACTTAAAAGATTTGCAGTAGAAACTTGTGCATCAATGTTATGAAGGCTTTTTAGCCACAAATATTAATGAACTCTGTTTGCTAAAACAGTCTGAATATTGAACATCTGCAAATGGCAGCATGAAGTTTGAACCCTAGACAGTTCATTAAACCAGTTTGACCCAAAGCCAAATTGTTCAATACCAGCTTACAAAAAGTAACAGAGACTTTCTGCCAGCTGGAAAACAAATGAATCTCAGCACTGCTTCTATAAAGATCGACAGTGACTTAAAAATAGCCTGAGGTTAATATTATAAATCTTTCTAAAAGAGATTTGAGTGCATATTCTTCATGCCAACCTTGGATCAATCTCGCAAAGCGATATCCTTTCAAATGACAGTGATACAAAATATTGGATGCTGTAAGAAGTGAGACTTATTAACTTGTTAGACGTCTTCTCCTTTCCCACCACTGCAACTATCACCAAAGCACCTTGGACAAGGCCGTCAGTCGGACAGTGCTACAACAGCCTCTGGAGCACTGGATGGCCAGGTGCCTGAATATAGAGATGTTATTACCACAGAATAAATGAGTGAGAACCGTCTAACGGAAGAGAAACAAATCAATGCAGTCAGGAGATTCCTGGGGCTGGGTGTCCTCATACACAGACAGGATGTGAGCAGGAGTTAGAGCTACTGCCTCCAAGGACTATAGTAAGGGTGAACCAATCTCAGCCCTCAAAATGCCTTGATCTGAATGGAGTTGATCTGCTCCACCTATACCACTTACTGATACTGTCACGCACTGAAAGGGGCTGCAGAGTGTGGAACACCACAGCTTGGAGCATGCAATGCAAAACGGGGAAGAACTGGATATGCTAAAATCTCCAGGCGTGCTTCCTCCACAGGATAAATAAACTGCCCCAATTTTTCCTGTCCTGCCCAGGTAAAATCTCATTTCAGCATCCTCCAAGGTTCTTGAACAGAGAGAAGAGCAAATTTCCTTGTTAGGTGTTTTTATTCTGACCCTTTTCATGCATAAAGATATTTCTTGTAATTCACAGTTTTACCCCAATGGCTGGATGCTGCAAATTTATTTCTAGATCTCCGTGCAAATGCATTTATTCCATCTAATTGTCTGTCTCCTGCAACGAGGCAAATATACTTAGACCTAACAGCATGAATATTAAGTGTGAATGATAAATGCTGCTTATGGTTAGTATGCAAAGAGGTTTAGCCTAGTATGTCACCTGACATATCATTATTATCTATGGTACAGAAGGATGTCTATTTATATTAGATAATGCTCTATAGCTAGACCTCTTTATCATAATCTGGAAGGAAGAAATCAGTGCTTGATGCCAGATTTGCTAATCTGAAATGGCAATAACCACCATTAACCAAGCCCATTTCTCAAAATTCAGACTCATTTGCCATCAGATATGGCCATGCAGCCCCCAGCACTATCCACAGGAGATGCCTGTGGGCATCTGAAGATTGAAACAACTCTCTGAATTTCACACTACCAGGGAAATCTGTTTAAAGCAGAATAACATGTCCTGACAATAAGAGAATATAGTTTTGGTTATGTTGCAGTAAGTTCTGTGATGTTATCCTCAGCAGAGAACAGACATCACTCATTTTCAAGCTATTACAAAGAGTTTTATCTTCACAGTTTCATTTAGCCAAAAGAGGCTGAAGCTCTGTGAATGCTCTCTGTTGAGCAGTTTTTCATGTGCCTCTGAGATTTTATGCTAGCATTTGCTTTCTTCCACAGCTCCCCTGGGCATTCCCAAACAGGGCTGCATGGCTGAGGCTGCTATGAGGCTGCTGTGAACACCAGCAATAGTCTCTACCAATGGTATTCTGTCCCATTTGAGACAGATGATGTGGCTTTGCTCCACCACTAGAAGTAATTGAAACCAGAACCCCAGCTTAGCTTTCTTTGGTCCTTCCTGAATTTCAAACAGAAGTCCAAAGATGGTATACCCTTTCCAAAATCAGGGAGCAAAATATTTAAAAAACAAAACAAACAAGAAACAAAGCAAAACAAAACAAAACAAACAAATAAAAAAACCCAAAAACCTGTAAGTTGCTGCTGATCAGTGAGAACTGAAATAGATCCCTTGGCTCTGAACAACTCAGTTCTTTCCCCTTCTTTAAACAACTATATGGGACCGGTCACTGTATTAACTACAAAGCTTTACTTCTTTCTTTCAAGATTCTCCTTCCATTTCATTCTGGTTTTGTGGCAGTATTATACATAAATCTCAAGTAGGATTTCTTCTATACGTGTCCACAAAAAAGATAGGGTTCATTTTCCCCTTCACGTACATATATCTAATGCCTTGCAGTTTTCTCATGAGGCCAGCTGAGTGTGCTGTCTGCATGGCATTTCAGTGACGAAAAGACTTATACAGAGAAATATGTTTCTTGTGAGATGTGTTGGACTGAGCTTACTACCCCATAACCAAAATGTAGATGCACAAAGTTCAGGATCCTGCAAAATGCAGCAACATAATTGTATAGGCAAAAGCAAACTCTAAATGCACCTTGAATTGTGGGGCTATAATTCAGAATGAGATGTGAACTACTGAATATGAGCTAGCATACATTCTGGAATCCACAAAAGATCATCTTTAATCTTTTATGGTGATATTCTTGGTGATTGTAATATTTTCTCAAGATCTACAGTGCTTATGAAAGCCCTCATCCATCATCTTGCCAGCTTTGAAAACAATTGTGTATACTCCACGCAAAAACAAAGAAGAAACAGCAACAATAACAAAAACACACAGAAGAAGATTAGCAGATTAATGGCAAAGTCTTGTCTCCTGGAATGCTTCAAATCTGGTCTCCAAGTGTGCTGTTAATCATATTCATGGGCTATTCAGTTTTCAGTTTTTGGCTTTTCTCCTGGCAATTTTTCTCCTCAGACAAAATTGCCAGTAAATACCAGTTCAGAGGTATATATTTTTATATCATGTCTAATGAAAACTACATTAAGATCAGGAACTCGCTTTCCATTTGGAGATGGCAGAAGGGCTATATGAGATAAATGGTTCTACTAGTGTGTTGGTGAATGCTTTGTGAGAAGTGAAGAGGTTCATCTGCCTGAGTTACATCATCTAGAAATGTTTAGGATTCAATTCACAGATTAAGACACTCAGATGTATATTTTCATAAGGTGATGGCTGCAGTTGAACTAAGGAGAGTCTAAGTTCTGGTCCGAGTCAGTGCATATTAAGTCCATATAGTATCCATGAAATCTAAAGATTTATTCTGTTGGTCAAAAGCAGAAATGAATCTCCTTTGGGATATGTCTGAGTACGCTGTCATACAACCCCTATATTTTTATAGAAGGAGATTATTCATGCCCTTTTAAGATCCAAGACAGGCTCCAGTAATGATTTATTGATAGCGCTGATCTCTTTTCAATAATTAGGAAGCTCATAAAGTGCCTTGTATAGTCTGGAAGAGTTTGTTTTCAGATGCTAGAGCTCATGCTAATGAAACCCAAGAGAAATATTCTCCATCCCAATATCTCTTGTCATGCAGAGCCAGTCTCTATGTTAGTAGACAAATAACTTTTCTTAAATTCTTCAAGCATTTTCAGCTACCATTATACCTGCAGTGCTACATAGCAAATATGATCCAACATTATGAACTGAGGCCTCCTTGAAAGGGTGTTTCTTCCTTGCTCTCTGTAACACCTGGCTCACAACTCGGGAATTAGACAACTTGAAAGACAATTCAAGGCATGCCACAAAACAGTGCCTTACTATAGTTTGGAAATGGAACAGAGTAAAAATTTCCATTAAAATGTTTTGGGGTTTTGTTTGTTTGTTTGTTTGTTTTTGTGTTTTGGTTTGGTTTGGTTTGTTTTTTTTTGTTTGTTTGTTTGCTTGTTTTTTTTAAGATATGAGTCCTTTCAAGTCAGTATCTTTACAAGAAAACTGAAAAATTCAATGAATTTTCCACTTTTCAGATATTTCAACAATGAACTCCTGATACACGAGGGGGGCTACTTTGAGTTCAGAACTGATTATTTTTCAAATGTAATTGTTTGAAGGGCAAAACTTTCAATCCGAATTAACTGGAATTAGACTTCAGGATTGGTTCTCTGTTCAGATTTTACTTTGTGTAATTGCTATTGTTATTTTTATTATTTATAGTGAGATTTTGACATCTTTTAATGAAATTTAACCCCTCTTCTTCTGATCTCTTCCATTTGCCTCCAACTTTCTTACTCATAACTGTGACTCCTGTGGCAACTGAATTCCCTGTAGTCTAGATAGCTCCATCAATTATTTGAAATACTGGTGTCTTGAATTACTTTTCAGCTCCATCCCTCTTCCTTGTGCTTCTAATGAACAGCATGGCAAGTAAAACAAGAAGTGATATTCCAACTTTGAAAATAAAATTAAGCAACATGAAATAAAATAAAGTACTCAGTTAGGACAACCAAAATAGATGGGGTAGCTGTTGAGAATTAAATACTCAGATGAAAAAGGTATTTTTGTTCTCAATTAGGTCAAGCCTGACCAGTTTTATTGAAGAAAAAAAATAAAAATCAGTTTGCTGTGTGACAAATAAGATGTTTAAAAATACAACTATTTGAAGCTATAAATAGATAGATAGATAGATAAATAGATAAATAAATAAATAAATTTATTTTCATTGCATCAAATAAATATTTTCACAGTGCAGAAGATGCATGATTATAAGGCAGAATACCAAAGAAGCAATGAAGAGACGAGTGAGTTCAATCTGCCCGTGAATTGACAGAACCTTCCTGTCAGGAAATAAATATACTAAATCCCAGAATCCTTCAGCACATCAAATTAATTCTTCATAATGTTATTACTTTCAGAGTAAGTAATAGGAAGTTTGAAGCTTCCATTAAAGGGATTCCAGGAAACCTATAAGTGCTATCACAACTTCCTCTCAGTTAATTTGTATTCATACAATATAGGAAAATAGGAAAACTGAGTAACTGGTTGCTATAAATCTCCTTCATGGTTCCAACATCGCATGTATGTTTGTTCAGTCTGGATGGTTTGGTTCTATTTTCAAAATGCTCTCTTAGAACATGCATTTATCTGTTTGTAAAGAAGCATTCAGATTAGAAATGGGGAAGGAGAGAAAGAGAAATTCAGTGTGTCACTTTATATACTGAAAAAGAATCATGTCAAAGAAGCCTGCTAGAACTATCTTTCCTGCAACTGGTTACAAAAAAAAAAAGCACACAATTTCGAGGCACATCTCATTTCACCCACAGCCTGTAAATAAGTTTTGCACTGATTGCTGTTGGATTTTTTTAATTTCTTTTTTTTTTATGGGATGACTTGAGCAGGGAGCGGGGGATTAAACATGGTGATGGTATTTTTTGTATAATACAATTGGAATTAAGGAATCTATTTAATTATTAATTATATTGGCCATTCACATACATTATCTATGGTTTATGGTAACTTTTGTGTAGATGATTTCCACCTCAGGCTCCCCAAGCACTGGCATTATAATCCGTGGAATCTTGGTTCCCCCATTATATCCAGAAATTTCCAGATACGTCTGTCTGCTCCAGTCATTTCAATTCAGCATGGTAAGTATTCACTGAAGGAAGAATAGAAAGCAAAAAAGTTATTTTATTTGAAATAGGAAGAGGGAGAAATTTACAACTGTTATTAATATTTGCCCATGTAGAATCAAAAAGGAAGCATTTAAAAAAAAAAAAAAAAAAAAAAAAAAGAACTCTTGGATGACTGAACAACAACAAAACACTCAACTTTCTGGAATGCAACTGGTTCAGTTTTCACAAAATTATTAATTTCCTTTCAGATAGCAATATGCAACTGCCATAAGCATCAGTTGGAAAATTAGTTTAGCTCAGTAGGAATCTCCCCTAAATAGTGCAAGTATACTGGCAGAGGATGTGGTCTGTTGGAAGGAGTGAAAAGTAGCAGGATTGCAAGAAAAGTCAATGATTTCTCCTAATTTTTTTGTAGTATTCAATCAATGGCATTCATGTGCTGAAGGCAACCCTGTGCAACCTCTGAAAATTTTATACCTTGGTTTCTCATCCCTGAATGTTGACCCTTATCCATGTCTCATTAGAACAAAACAAAGAAAATGCATTATTTCAAATAATGTAAAATCATTTCTGATATTTTTGAAAATTTAGATCATTAGCAGTTCCATTGCTTTTAAATATATATATTTCTTCTGAATTTCTATGTTTCTTTCTTATTGACTTCAGATTGTTTGGAAAACTTAAGACAAATACGGGAAGAAAACATTCTGAAAGTAGCTGATTTCCAAAATTTCTTGAAAGTAGGAAACTATATAAAGAGACAAATTGTGAAAGTTGCCTTAGCAAAGGTGAGTGCAGTAAGTGATTTCATTAAACATCAGATCCACAAAGAGTATCTGAACTAGGGAAATATAATTTAACTGGAAAACTAACTATTTCTCTAAATCAAATTCAACTCATCATAGGAGAAACATCTATGGGAAAAGAGAATTAATTTATTTTGTTCATCTTGGAATGTCTTATGTTCTTCACAGCCTGTGTTTTTTTTCAGTCAAGAATAACATGGTCTGGACTCTGCATGCCTCAATCTTTGAACTTTCTGACAGCTCTGATAACAAGATCAGTCTCAGAAGTTTAACTGATATATTTTCCAGAGAGGTAAATTCAGTAGGAGAGGGTGTAGTCTGAATATTCACTAGTTGAACTGTACGATTGATATATGTTGATTCTCTTCACCAATATCTAAACAATATGCAGTAATGCACAGTGCAATAGCATTTATTTCACTGTCAAAATAATAAATGGAGAAAAGAAAAAAAAAAAAAGAAAAAAAAAAAAAAGGCATATTTAAAAAAAAAAAAAAGGAATAGTTTGCATATCTCAGTTAAGTGCTGAAAATACCAGCGGTTCTGAACCAGTAGCTCTGGGTCATCATTTTCTGTTTTTTTCTTGTTTCTCTCTTTTTTTTTTTTTTTTTTTTCCTCTGGAGGTTTGAAGAAGAAGGAATAAAACAAAAGTAAGAGACAAAAATGGCAACCTTCTATTCACAACAGTTGAAAAAAAATACAAAATCTTATTTTGATAAATTATAATAATAATATTAATGTCTTAGTTTCTAGAAAAATTCCAATAATTAAGTTTGCATTCTATATTATCTGATTGCAAATATGACCTGAAATAGGATAGATGAAATTATTACTATTTGACTCTGCCTTCTACTTCTGGCAGTTAATCTATTTATAGGTTAACCTATCATCTTAACCTATTGTAAATGTTTTCATGCTTCTTGGATCATTTTATCTCAAATAAGCATTAAAATCATGCACAGAACTCAAATCTTTTCTAAGTTGAATAAAGAGACCACTCACTATATTACTGAATCACTTGACTGAATTGTTTCTTTTTTAAATGACTTACCTTTTTTTGTCTTCTTCCTTATTACATCAAATTAATAATTTATCTGTGCTTTTCTCCATGTATTCTTTTGATATGTGTCCTAGCAGAAAGTAGCTTCCTATACCAGTGTTAAGTAAAAGCACTTGGATCTTAAATTTTCATAGAAACACAGAATTGCTCAGATCAGAAAAGACCATAAAGATCATCACGTCCAATCACAACCTAATCACACTACCCTAACTACCCATCCTTCGCTAAATCATGTCCCTGAGCATCGCATCCAAATAGTTTTTAAATACAACCAAGAATGGTGACTCAACCACCTCCCTGGGGAGCCTATTCCAATGCTTTAGGAGAGTTATCCAAGGTAAATGATGGCATAGAATGACTACTGTATGAAGGATATTTCAACTGCTGATAAAAATACATTATAATTAATATTATGTGTGCAGTTTTAATATCAGAGTCATAGCTAAATCACTGTAACTCCATGTACTTCTTTAGAATTGTGTTTAGAAATAGGTTTTACAAAAATTTTAAATGTAAACTAGTCCTATGTGTTTTGGTACAGAACGCTATACTATGCAAAGTATTTATCCACAGCAATTCACAATGGTTAAAGTTGTCAAGAGGCATGATTACACCAGTCATTTCAAATTCTGACTGATTAAAATATTGCTGCAACATCGTAATTCATTCATCAGGAATGAAAAGATCATGAAAAAGCCATTGCTGTTTATCAGCTGGCTGAAATAGTTCTTCTGCCCACAGCCACTAGAGCCTGCATTTGATTTGTCATCCAATAACGTGTACAAGGTATAGCTTCAATATTTGTGGCTTTCCCATTAGTGCATCTTCAAATGACTTGATTCCAGTTAAATGGTTTACCGAGGTGGTGACAGTGAGGATCACTACCTTGAAAGAATAGAAAATCAGACATGAGAACTTCCATGGAGACAAAGAAGCCTAGAAAGTAGGACCCTCACCTCTTTTTCTCATGATTATGCTGTATTTACTATGCCATTTACTGCCAGACTGTGATTACTTTCAGCACAGCTGTGAACACCAGAATTCATACTGGTTTCAGAATAATAGTCTGTATCTATTTGTCCAATTTTTTTTAGCTAGTCTTTGCCACTGATTTCTGACTTCTTCAGTTTTCACCTCTTAGGAGGTAAGCAATTACATTGGGTTTCTTAGAGTTCTGTATGACTGAAAACATTTTGGCAAGAAAGATGTGATCCCTAGAAAAAGGTATTGTAAATGCATTTCTATGTATACAGCATTATTTATAAATGTTTTAGCGAGTGGTTTACTTGCTTTGGGCTTTTTCTGAAAAGAAATTTTGATATAAATGCAAATTATTTATAGTAGTAATATTTGTTTTTCAGGCAAGTTTATTTTCCCTTTGTTTCCTAGCTCTGAACACCCAACAGATTTCACCTTACCTGTATTTTATTCAAAGTTTGTTTCACTTATGCCCACAATCTCCTCGTTGTATAGAAGAAATTGCTTTCAATTACACATATATCACAGCACTTAAACATTAGTCTCACTTTCCTGTGGTTAATATTTCACCTTATATTCTAACATCCATCAACATAAAATCAGCATAACAACTTTTATGAATCCCTTTATCATCAACACACTCCAAATGCTTATACAATTCATACTACAGATTCACATAGGAACTGGCTTAATAGCCCTTAAAGTTGCTATAATGTTCACATTCTTTCAATCATAGAGTTATTGTTCATGTTTTCAGACAAGACCTTTTTTAGTCATTTTATGTTATTATCTCATATTTCTTTACACCCCTCAAGCTGGATCTGCATCTCAATACAGCTGGTACAAACTGGTGTAAAATCAGAGTAGTTTCTGGAGTTGTTTCATGTTTGCATCAGAGTAATTCAATAAAACTTATTTGGGCTTTGGTAACATTTTGGAAGTGAAAAGGGAGAGTTAGAGAAGGAAAAGATTTTCCATGAGATTCACCGTAGCTTTTCATCTTCATCAGATTTTAAAACTTTTTTTAATTATTTATTTGTTTGTTTGTTTGTTTTACTTACTTAGTGAAAACATCTTAGTCAGCCACGTTTTTCAGCAAGTATTTCTCAGGGTATTGAATACAGTTGAAGTTAACACTTTTAGCAAGAGGTTTTAATACCTCAAGTTCACTCATCTGAACACAGTTCAGCAGCTCTAAGGTCTGATTTCCCCATCACGCACACACCTCCTACTGAAGTCAATGGGAGTCACATGCACATCTGTCAGGATAATCAAGTCTCAAGTTTATCACCATCAATTTAAGACTTAATTTTATCATTTCCACAGGCCATCTGGGCTTTTTCCCTGTTAGTGATTTTGTCTTCCTTATTTTCCACTACTTCTGTCCCATTGCAATAATTCATTCCTGAGAGGACTGCTTTTCCATACCTCACATCTTTTTTCTCCCCTCACCAAACTTCATTCCATCAATCTATGAAAAAGCCCTAGAAACAGTCATAAGTGAGGTGTAACAGAAAGGCTGATGATTTTTTTTAACTTTGTCAGTCATTGATGGGTGGTATTTGTCTGTATATTTAATTAATGGCAATTATTAATTCATGAATTCATATTGCATTAGCACCTAGAAGCTCTATTATGAACCCCTATTGTGCTTATTAATGAACACCCACATAACAAGCTGTTAATTTCACATTTTGGTGCATTGCATGAATAAAAAATGCAATTACAACTGTTACTATATTAATGGCCTGATTCTTTCTTTTACATTGCATATATGCCAGAGTAACTCAATGGAAGCCATTTGAGGCACAGCAGTGAATCAATATTCTAGATTTATACGTGTGATGGATCTTGAAGAATGTTTTATTCCAGGATCACAGAATCACAAGACTCCATATTCTCTCTGGGCAACCTGATCTAGTAGGCAGTTCCATGCACAATAAAATAGAATTGTGTTCTGGTATTCAGAGGGACCATCCTGTGTTTCTATTTGTGGCCACTGCCTTTTGTCCTATCACTAGACATTTCTGAACAGAACCTGGCTCTGTCCTTACACCCTCCTTTCAGGTTTTTATACACATTGATAAGATTCCCTCTGAATCGCCTATTCCCTGGAATAATGAACTGCCTTAGCTTTCTCAGCCTTTCCTTACAGGAGAAGTACTTCACTCCTTTCATCATCTGTGACCCTTCACTGGACTCCTACTGGTATGTCCATGTCTCTCCTGCACTGGCGAGCCCAGCACTGGAATCCCAAATACACTGCTGAAACCTAAGCTCAACCAAGTGACCTTTGGATCTCCAGGCTAGTATTTTTCCAGCTGAAATACTTCAGCCCTGCCTTTACATTAATATTCACAAAACTGAATGATCTTTCAGACATTTATGGTTCAATACATCCTTTGCTAAGAAGGTTGCAAACATTATACTCCCAAAATATATGAATCTTCCAATCTAGTTATGCCATGGTGGTGGAATTTCCTGGAGGACATGTTCCTTGAATTCAGGAATCTATATGTTTTCTGATTATCTCTTCAGATGACAGATAAATCTCCATAGAAAGTTATCCACTGCAGCAGGACTGAGTTCTCGACTCTTAGTAACTAATTACAAATATATGAAGGCATCAAACCACTGCATTTTCTGGTCAACCAAACTTCATCTACGAATCCTTAAATTGTCATAAAGTTATTGAATTCATTACTATTGAAATAATGAAAATAAACTAGCAGTATTCTCTGCCTAATACTTTATTAGTTAACTGGGAATCTGAATCATGTCTCAGGCCCACACGTCATTAAAAAAAAAAAAAAAAAAAAAAAAAAGAAGTTATGCCAAGCACAGTGTTAACCTCAGGAAGTCACATATAAGAGAGACAGTGAGGCAGTGCAGGTCCACCAAAATTCTGCATAATCATTTGTCATGGGGAAATTCCATTCTGGTGTTTGATAACAGTACAAATTACATTAGACGAGTAGATGAGGATGATGATGGTAGCTGAAATAAAAACATCTTCAATGTAGATAAGTGTCTAGTTCTCTGTATGGAAATTCTTCCTCTGAGGGATACTTTTTTTTTTTTTTTTTTTTTTTTAAATAAACATTAAACACTCACTACTTTGATGTTTGAAAAGTCTATTTCACTCACTTTCATATAGTTAAAAAAATTTAGCTCTTTCTAAGTTAGATTCCAAAATGAAATTTAAACAGCTAAACCTCACTGTGTTACTGTCTTGAAGTGGCATCTTAGTGTTATTCATGCCACTGAAGAATCAGCTCTCTGGATATAGACTCTTTTAAGAATGATCGTTCTTCAGAAAAAAATTGACAATTGTCATATTAAGCATGTAAAGTGCCTAAGGAGTAATCTAAATAAGCCTAATATATGTACTATTTGCATTTAATTCTTGTGATCAAAAGGCTTCATCTTCCACAAAAAGTGATTTTTGTAGGTGGTCATCTTGCAAATCCCTCCTTCTCCACCCTGCAGGACAATTAGGCTTGGAAACAGTATTAAATATACATATGACAAGATTTACTCCTCTTTTCTAAGGAAACAACAGTGGAAATTTCCACTCTTAAATTTGTATTCTTATTTGCTTTATGTTTGTAGAAATTGAGGATAATCTCTTTAACAATAGTTTCCACATCCAGCCACTATTTTACTTTTCCGGTTGTACTGGTCAGAGAACATCACCATCATCTGTGTATTACTACCTGCCTGAGAAGCTTAGATCATTCATACTGTTTATCAGACACATCATTTTTCATTAAGTTGTGGCTCAAACATCATTTAACTCAGGAACACTGAGAGCTTCTGCAATCTTGCAGCAGATGGAGAGTTCCTCATCCTCTAAAGTTCATCCCTCCTTCTCTTAAGCCCAAGTGTGACAAAAATGAGTGAGATGTTCAGGGTCACCTTGTAGGCTAGGGGTGTTCTGCAAGATGTCTCTATGTCCAGATGTAGGCCAGCAACAATCAGTGTCCCCCAGGGGTCTGTTTTGGGACTGATTCTCTTCAATACTTTTATCGATGGCCTAGAGTCTAGGCGCTAAACAGTGGGAGTGAGTGCACTCTCGCCAAGTATTCAGATGACACCAAGTTGAGTGGTGCAGCTGACAGAACAGAAAGGATGCCATCCAAAGGGCCCTAGGCAAGCTTGAAAATTTCAACAAGGCGAACTATAAGGTGTTGCACTTGAGTTGGGGCAATTTCACGTATGAATACAGACTTGGAGAAGAAGTAAATAAGAGCATAGAATGACTAATGGATCCTGACAGATTAAAAGCTTAATATGAATCAAGAGTGTGCATTTGCAGTGCAGAAGAACAACTATATCCCCAGATCAAAAGAGAGGTGACCATCAGGGAAAGAGAGGTGAATATCCTCCTCTACTCTGCCTTCATGAGGCCTCGTGTGGAGTACTGCATCTAAATTTGGGGCTTCCAGCAAGAAAAGATGGGAGCTGTTGGACTGGGAGGGCCGTGAAGATGATCAAAGGGCTGGAGCATATCTTCTATGAAGAAAGTATGAGGGAGTTGGACTTGTTTTGCTTGGAAAAGGCTCCAAGAAGATGCTGCTGTGGCCTCCCAGTACTTAAAGGGTGGGAGCTTATAAGCAGGAGGGAGACAAACTTTTTAAATGATCTGATAGTGAAAGGACAAGGGGAACGCTTTAAAACTAAAAAAATAAGACAGAGTTAGATTAAATGTCTGGAGGAAATTCTTCACTCATTTTATAATGAGGCACTAGAAAATATTGCCCAGAGAAGCTATGAGTGCCCCATCACTGGAGGCATTCAAGGCTATGCTTTATAGGGCAATCTGATCTAGTAGCTGGCAACACTGTCCATGGCAATATGTTTGGAACCAGATGATCCTTAGAGTCCTTTCCAATCCAAACCTTTCTTTGTTTCTATGATTTAATGAGATGCAACTGACACCTCTCCACTCTACCATCTTTTTTTGCTAGGTATGCTTCTGAGATTTCTGCCCCAGGATAGGAGATGGAAAATAAGCTGCTGCACTCACTGGCATGCTTCAGAAACCACAACTAACTTTATTCACCCTTTCCTAGATTTTTTTTCCCCTTGTTCTTTCTCCTTTTTAGCTACAGCAGTAAGTGCATTAAAGTAGTACATTTAGGTCACTTCAGATCAGAACATTAAAACAAATGCTGATAGTTCAAGGTTAATAGATGCATAAAACAAAAGTAATTCCACGTCAAAGCTGAGATGACAGGTGATTTGACTTGAGACTGCCTTGCAATCACTCTTTTACATGTGCTCTGTACTGAGCCTGGCAGAAGGTGTTATGTTTCTGACATTTACTTGTCAGAAAGGTATGACAATAGAAATTGTTTCTATCTCTGCCGGTCCCAGATGTTAACCTTCTAGCTTTATTTTGTAATTGGGGTTCCACGGAGCTTTAACATTTTCTATTGATTCAATAGAAGTGATAACATTTCCAATCATAAGAAGGCATTATAGAAATATCAGGCAATTCACATATCAAAATGTTTGATAGCTGGGCTCACCACATTAATTTCTGTCACCTTTGCTAGGAACCCTTTATCCTCTTTTTAATACTGAAGGACACCTGAGAGTAGTTTCTGTCACTTTTATTGTTCAATAAAGTAGACAAAAGTTTCAATTAACAACCAAGAAGCCTCTAGGAAACTATGAATGAGAGTATATTTTATTCATTTTACTGTATTTCTTTTTTCTAATGTGCCAGCTGTGACTTTTAAGCCATGCTTCACAGGAGAGAGGGGAAAAAAAAATGTTGATATAAGTTTACATAATCTGAGGGCCATATTTTTAAAATAACATTGTTCAAATGTGAGAGTCAGGTGTTACAAATATTTTTTACAGTTCAGATCTGGTGGGAGAGACCAATAACTTAAAGACTGATATGAGATCTCAGGTTTGATTCAAACCCAAAGAAGAAGTGAATATATGTAATCCCTGTAATATTAGGTTAGGAATGAAAAGACTGGTATCTTTTGTAAAGTAGCATATTCCCTCAGCATGCTATTTAAAACCTTGGGTTCTGCATTTAGATATTTTGTAGCTGGTAAATAGTGAAAGAATGACGTGTTAGGTCTCAGTGCCATTTGGATACCACTCCTGCAGTCAACACGGATAAGTTCATGGAGGAATGTTACATGACCAGCCTATCATTTCACCTTCAAAAACCTGTCTGTAGAAATAATATCTTTAGATTTCAATGAATTAGACCTTTACCTTGGCCATCCTTCATAAAGACAATATCCTTCTGGTGACCTATTCCTCAGCCCCACTGTGTGATAATATCCTCAATAATATGTTTTAATTTTTGTTTGTCCCTGAAGTAGAATAATAGAATCACAGAATCACAGAATCACAGAATCATAGAATCGTGGAATCATAGAATCATAGAATCACTCAAGTTGGACAAGACCTTAAATATCATCAAGTCCAACTGCAACCTAACCATTCTACCCTAACTCTAACAACCCTCTGCCAAATCATATCCCTGAGCACTACATCCGAATGGTTTTTAAACACATTCAGGGATGGTGACTCATATAGACTCCCTGGGGAGTCTATTCCAGTGCTTAGCAACCCTTTCTGTAAATAAGCTTTTCCTAATATCCAGCCTAAACGTCCCTTGGCGCAACTTGAAGCCATTTTCCCTCATTCTTTCACCTGTAACCAGCGAGAAGAGACCAACCTCACTTTTGCTGCAATCACCTTTCAGATATTGGAAGGGAGCAGTAAGGTCTCCCCTCACTCTCCTCTTCCTCATACTAAACAGCCCTAATTCCTTCAGTCTCTCCTCATAGGGCATATTCTACAAGCCCTTCACAGGCCTTGTTGCCCTTCTTTGGACCTGCTCCAGAATCTCAATGTACCTCAGGTACTCAAGTGCCCAAAACTGAACATCCTTGAACACTTCCAGGGACAGGGCATCCACAACCTCTGTAGGCAGCCTGCTCCAGCACCTCACCACTTGCGCTGCAAAGAACTTCCCTCTGACATCCAACCCAAATCTCCACTTCCTCGACTTCAAACCACTTCCCCTTGTTCTGCTGTTATCAACCCTTTCAAAGAGTTGTTTCCCCTCCTGTTTCTAGCCTCCCTTTAGGTATTGAAAGGCTGCAATGAGGTCACCCCGCAGCCTTCTTTTCTCCAGGCTGAACAAGCCCAGCTTCCTCAGCCTGTCCTCATAGGGGAGGTGCTCCAGTCCCCTGATCATCTTTGTGGCCCTCCTCTGGACCCTCTCCAACAGCTCCCTGTCTTTCTTGTATGGGGGGGCTCCAAACCTGGATGCAGTATTCCAGATGGGGTTTGACAAGAGTAGAGTAGAGGGGGACAATCAACTCCCTCTCCCTGCTGGCTACCCCCCTTTGATGGAGTCCAGGATACCATTTGCCTTCCAAGCCATAAGGGCACACTGCTGGCTCATCTTAAGCTTTTCATCCATCAAGACCCCCACATCCCTCTCCACAGGGCTGCTCTCAAGGACCGCACCTTCCAGTCTGTATGGATGTTTGAGATTCCTTTGGCCCAAGTGCCAAACCTTGCATTTTGTTGTGTTGAAGCTCATCAGATTCACCCAGGCCCACCTTTCCAGCCTGTCGAGGTGACATACTTCTGAACAGTTACTAAATCTTAGTGTCATACCACCTTCTGTTTGAAGCGTTGATATCCTCTTGACTTTTCAACTTCCCCTGGTCATATCCCATTCTAAGATGTTACAGTCTGACCCAGTCTGAGTAGCCAAGACAACAGATTGAAGACATTTGTGGTATCAATGCTGTTATTCTTTATTAAATTGAATCAGTGAAAAGAAAGATGAGTAAATAAATGATTATTTTGATTTTGGAGTCTCTATTTATTTGTGGTTTTATTTTAAGGTCTGTAGATATTTTGTGCCTAAATCATTTTTATATGATTTTCACTGAAGGTCATAAAGCATCTCAATAACACTGCTTATTCTTTTCTTCTTCCCTTTATCCCCAGCTTGTGAAATAAGAGAATTCATATAAAATTTCAATCTATCTAAAAGCTACCAATGTATAAAAAAGGATCACCATTCCACAATATAATAAATATAAACACAGTTCAATACACATCAGTGTCTTGGAAACAGCTGTTAAATTTCAGAAAGAAACATTTCTTACAACTATATAAACCTCCTGTCAGAATGACTGTGAAGGATAAGTTAGAGATACATCCGGTCTTAGTTGCTTTATATTCCCTTCATTCTCACTGAACAATGTACAAGTGCTGTGAATAAGAAATCTTACCTTACACTGAGAAGGTACAATGGCTTTTTCTTTTTCCCCCAACCTTCTTTCACCTTTCTAAACAGGGGCTCAATCCACCTACATCTAAAGGGAGACATAAGGTCAGCTGGCCTGCATCATAAGGTCTTTCTCAACAATTTGATAGCATCTTTCTTTTGGACAGTGTTGCACTAATTTTAAAGAAATGAAAGTACAATCTGTTAATGAAAACTGAAAAGGATTGAAGCATAATAGCATAATTTTAAGCCTGGTTTCATATTTTAAATACAGCAATTTTTATCTTGTGTTGTTCCGTAAAATAACCTGAAAAAATGAAAATTTTTTAAATAACACCGAAAACATACAATACTTTGACTAAGAATAAATAAGTTTACATTTCCATCAACATTCCATAATTCTTTTCCCCTTATCCATAGGAAGTTATGAGGTTTTGCAGAATGAGACTGTCTTCTCCTTTAAGGTTGCCTAATGAAGGACCGTTTCAAGTGCAAAAAGAGATGAGAAAGAGAGGCAGTAATGAGAACAAACACTAGATTCAGAGAGCATGTGAGAACACAAGAAGATATCTTTGACTGAGGACTAACTAGTGAGACAGTGATAGGAAACAAACCTCCCAGTCACACTGCTTGATAGGCTGTCAAACTAGGGGCCCAATTCCAGAAAGATCAACCCAGATATAGAAGCTGATAAATGTGAACTAAGGTGTGGAGGGCTGGGACAACTGGAAGGGTGCAGAAACTGCAGAGTTCTACACACCTGTGGAAATGTGTAGAGCAAGAGAGAGCAGGTGGATCGAAGAATAGAATGTAGAAAAGGGTAAACAAGGGCCAGTCATTTGTAAAACAGGTAGTCATTATGCTTTTCTGGCCAAACTCTGATCCTGTCCACCACAAGATCAGTCACCTGTGTGTGTGCTGGTGAGCTTGGAGAGTGATGCATATGCCTGCACCAGTGACCCTCTGTCTGCAACACTGAAGAGGAGAAAGAGGATTTGTCCATCTATGTCTATGTTTACATGAGCCCCATGTGTAAGCTGCTGAAGGAAGCCCTTGGCTGACAGATTCCATGACCAGCCATGTCAATGTCTGTCTGTCTGTGTGTGCCTGTATGTCTCAGGGAACAGTCTCAACTTTACTGAATCTGTTGTTGGTTGAAGGGAAAGTGGCAGCTACGCTCCTTAGCTTGGGCAGAGACCCTGTCTCCCAGGCACCGGGCAGGGCATAGCAGCTGACTGGTGTACTGGGCTGGATCAGCTGGAGGAGGTTGCTGTTCTCAGTACTTAGCAGTCATTTTTATAAGGAAAAGACCATGTTTCACAGTCTTTCAGATTACCAATTGTCTTTATTATTGAAATTCAGTCCTGTTTCCTGAATAAAAATATATCCTGAAGGAAAAAAATAATAATAATAAAGAGGAATGTTTCTCATGATTATTCCCAGGAGCATCCTGCTTAGAAAAAGACATTCAGATCTGGTTTTCTTAAAAATTCTGAGATATCAAACTTATAGATGCATCAATTTATTATGTTATTGCTCCCTCCCTGTAACTTAGTCTACTAAGTGTGCCCTATTTAGGCCATGATCACAATAGTAAGTGTTTTGGAAATATTTTGGTAGCAGTGGAAGTGCCACTTGAGTTTGCAGAACAAAATGTTTCCCTTCTATCCACTTTTGTTTTGTTTTGTTTTGGTTTTCCCATCAAAATGCAGAATTTTAACTTCTGAAGAGGACAACGAACATCTAATTTCTAGTGTTGTCTTAATTGCATGTAATATAAGCCATCAGGCAGTATTTAAAACAAACAAACAAACAAACAAACAAACAAACAAACCAGTTTGTTGCATTTCTCCAGCTTCTCTTCAGATCCTGATGACTTTTATATAGCACTATATATATCAGGCTCAGTTGGACTGCAGCACTTCAAAAGATGACTATGTTCAGGGCCTAACATAATTTGATACTTTCAGGAGTAATCATCTTCCAGGACCCATCATCCTGGCTTGCATCAGAAACAGTGTTGCAAGCAGGAGCAGAGAGGTGATTGTTCCCCTACATTCAGCACTAGTGAGGCCGCACCTCGAGTACTGTGTCCAGTTTTGGGCCCCTCACTGCAAGAAAGATATTGAGGCCCTGGAACGTGTTCAAAGGAGGGCAACAAGGCTGGTGAGGGGTCTGGAACACAGGCCATATGAGGAGAGGCTGAAGGAGCTGGGAATGTTCAGCCTGGAGAAGAGGAGGCTCAGGGGAGACCTCATTGCTCTCTATAACTTCCTGAAGGGAGGTTGTAGTGAGCTGGGGGTCAGCCTCTTCTCTCGTGTCATTAGTGATAGGACCAGGGGGAATGGCTTCAAGCTACGGCAGGGGAGATTCAGGCTGGACATTAGGAAGTATTACTTTTCAGAAAGGGTGGTCAGGCACTGGAATGGACTGCCTAGGGAGGTGGTGGAGTCACCGACCCTAGGGGTGTTCAAGGAAAGACTGGATGTTGTGTTGAGGGACATGGTTTAGTGGGAGCTATTAGTAATAGGTGAATGGTTGGACTGGATGATCTTTTAGGTCTTTTCCAACCTTGGTGATTCTATGATTCTATGATTCTATTAGCAGAAAGAACAGCTTTTCAGTGGTTAGAATTTTCCTGTTTCCCAAATATGTGATTGTATGATGCATATATAAAGACTCGTAGACTCCAAGAATATCCAATCTAACTGTCCACCTATCACCAATATTTCCCACTAAACCATATGCCTAAGTTCAATATCTAAATGTTTCCTGAACACCTCCAAGGACTCCACCTCCTCCATAGGCAGCCTGGTCCATTGCTTGACAACTTTTTCGGAGAAAATACATCATCACCTTGGTGGAGGTCTGTTATAGATCACCTAGTCAGGATGAAGAGTTGGATGAGGCATTCTATGAGCAGCTCATGGAAGTCACGCGATTGCCAGCACTTGTTCTCATGGGAGACTTCAACTTCCCTTATATATTTTGGAAATGTAATATAGCACAGAGGAAACTGTCCAGGAGCTTTCTAGACTGTGTGGAAGATAGCTTCCTTACGCAACTGGTAGGAGAGCCTACCAGGGGTGGTGCCCTGCTGGACCTGGTCTTCGCTAACAGAGAAGAACTGGTGGGAGAAGTGAAGGTTGGGGACCATCTTCGGCAGAGCAACCATGGAACTGTAGAATTCTCCATTCTTGGAGAATTTGGCCAGCAAAACTACCTTCTTGAGCTTCCAGAGGGCAGACTTTGATCTGTTCAGGGTGCTTGTAGCGTGGGTCCTTGGGAGTCGCTTCTCAAGGGTAAAGGGGCCCAGGAAGCCTGGATGCTCCTCAAGACTGAAATCTCAAAGGCACAAGAAAAGGCTGTCCTGAGTGCCGAAAGGAGAGCCGTAGGGGAAGACAACCAGTGTGGATGAGCCGGGAATTGCTGTTGAGACTCAGGGAGAAAAAGAGAGTCTACATCCCCTGGAAGAAGGGGCAGTCTACTTGGGGAGATGACAAAGAAGTAGCTAAGGTATGCAAGGAGGAAGTTAGGAAGGCAAAAGCCCAACTTGAACTCAGAATGGCCACTGCAGTAAAAGACAATAAAAAATCCTTTTATAAATATATCAACGGCAAAAGAAGAACCAAGGATAATTCTCATCCTATACTTGATGCAGCAGGGAATGTGGCCACTGAGGATAAGGAGAAGGCTGAGGTCCTCAATGCCTTCTTTACATAGCCAGATCAGTTATCCTCTGGGCTTTTTATGCCCTGATCTGGAAGTCTGGGACACTGCTCAGAATATGCCCCCACCGATTCCTGTGGAGACAGTCAGAGAGCTCCTCCTCCGTCTGGAGTGTCACAAGTCCATGGGACCGGATGGGTTGCACCCTCAGGTGCTGAGGGAGCTGGCGGGGGGGATTGCTGAGCCCCTCTTGGCCATCTATCGATGCTCCTGGTTAACTGGAGAGGTCCCAGAGGATTGGAGGCTTGCTGATGTGACTCCCATCTTCAAGAAGGACCGTAAGGAGGATCCAGGGAACTACAAGCCTGTTAGCCTGACCTCGGCACCAGGGAAGGTTATGGAGCAAATCACTTTGGATGAGATTGCACGGCATGTGCGCTGTGTCCAGGGGATCAGGCCCAGCCAGCACAGGTTCGTGAAAGGCAGGTCGTGCTTGACCAACCTCATCTCCTTCTATGACTGGGTGACCAGTCTGGTAGATGAGGGAAGGGCTGTTGATGTAGTCTACCTAGACTTCAGCAAAGCCTTTGACACGGACTCTCACAGGCTTCTTCTGGGGAAACTGGCTGCCCGTGGTCTGAATAGATATACAATTCTTTGGGTAAGGAACTGGCTACAGGGCCGTGCCCAGTGGGTAGTGGTGAATGGAGTGAAGTCCAGCTGGCGACCCGTTTCAAGTGGTGTTCCCCTGGTTTCGGTACTGGGGCCCATCTTGTTTAATATCTTTATTGATGACCTAGATGGGGGGATTGAGTGCACCCTCAGTAAGTTTGCAGATGACACCAAGCTGGGAGGTGGTGTTGATCGGAGGCTTGATCCCTGTTGATCTGGTGTTGATCTGCCTGTGGGTAGGGAGGCCCTTCAGAAGGGTTTAGACAGGCTGGACTGCTGGGCTGAGGTGAATGGGATGATGTTCAACAAGGCCGAGTGTCGGGTTCTGCACTTTGGCCACAACAACCCCATACAGTGTTATAGGCTTGGGGATGATGAGTGGCTGGATGAAGAAGAGAAGGACCTGGGGGTGTTGGTTGATGCTCAGCTGAACATGAGCCAACAGTGTGCCCAGGTGGCCAAGAGGGCCAACGGCATTCTGACCTGCATTAGAAATGGTGTGGCCAGCAGGAGCAGGGAGGTAAATCATTCTCCTGTACTCAGCACTGGTGAGGCCGGACCTCGACTACTATGTTCAGTTTTGGGCCCCTGACTACCGGAAAGATGTTGAGGCCCTGGAACATGTCAAAAGAAGGGCAACAAAACTGGTGAGGGGTCTGGAGCACAAGTCTTATGAGGAGCGGCTGAGGGAGCTGGGATTGTTCAGTCTGGTGAAGAGGAGGCTCAGGGGAAACCTCATTGCACTCTACAACTTCCTGATTCTATGATTCTATGATTCTGAGATTCTTTTGCCTGAAAGAAATAGAATCAAAGCCTGGCTCCTACAGAGATAATCATCAGCAGTCATTGTGGAAAAAGGTCTTCCCAACTTAGGAGAAACCATAGTCAGTTTCAGACTAGCTAATTATCAGCTAGAACAATAATGAAGACAACACTGTTTGTGCAATTTCTTGGACAACCCACAATGAGCACCAGAGGCAACATGAATCTGTTTGGCACACAGGCCATCTCAAAGTCTCTCTGAAACATTTATGAAGTAATGCAGAGATGAGGCATCATGTGCAGCAGGCTGAAAAATCAGTTACTTTGAGCCATCTCATCAACTCATCACCAACTTCATTATGTTCTTTTTGCAGTTTTTCAGTTAGTCTTCAATATTAAATACATAAAAGTAAATTGAATGTTCATATAACTATTAGGACAAGCATCTTGGAGGTGAAATAGATGTACTTTATTTTATTCAGGACCTGAATGTGAATGCATGATAACAGAAAAGTTGTTTATACATAATAATAGTTTCGGAAATCAGTATGGATAAAAAAGTAAAAAAGAAAGAAGAGACATTATCTGGCCACATAAATCAAAATAGTGCAATGTGGGGCATTCAACGCCTATATTGTTTATTTTGTAAAAATATTTTCTTTCTCAAACAAATCTCATGAGTTTCTAAATCCCTTTTTGATCTGCTAAGCATTACTATTAAGTAGATAACAATAAGTAGAATTCTTTCTCTTCCCCAGTTATGTCAGTGTAATTTGGACTCTTCCAGAACCCTTACGCTCTCACAACTGACAAGTATTCCACTTGTTTTTGCAATTCTTGACGAAGAATCTCAATTTAACCCTGAAGAAAACTTGCCTGATTTCTTTAAACAACAGCAAAATGAAGTCTGCTTACACTAAAACTTAATCATTTCTAATATTCTCAGAAATCATGTAGTTCATGTGAGAAGTAGGATTCAGAAGTAGGATCCAATACTTATAAAATGCAGAAAATACTAGAATGTATTCAAAATGTTCCACAGCTTCAATATTGCTTGCAAACATAGGAGGAAAAAAAAAAAAAAGGTTAAAAAAAAAAAACTGGACATGGTTTTCCTGAGAACAAGAAATTTGGATTTGTATTTTAATGGCCTTAAAGTTCCTTTTTAATTACGGGAAAATAATTTGAGGAAGATTGGTAATGGGCAAAACTTTGAGACCTTTTGTTCTTTAGTGCAGTGAAAGAAACCTCATTAGAGAGGATTTTCTTAGTTAGCAGGGCTTCGGGGTTAATGAGCTGTGAGTGATAATATATAGTAGTAATCCCTCATGGCTGTAACAAGTTGTATTTTATAAACTCCTTAATCTCAGTAACAAAGGAGATGTAGAGTATGGGAAAGAGAAGAAACTAATTTACAATGCTCAGAGAAATTCTAAATATTTTGCTCCTTGTCTCGAAGTTATTTGGGAAAAAAATTTACAGGTATTGCAAGCATAAGGAAAAGTAATATTTGGGGAGCTATTGGGGGTTGGACTCGATGATCTCTGGAGGTCCCTTCCAACCCTTCCAACCTTCTGTGATCTTTATGTTTATGTAAGTGGTGTCCTAGTAACACCAGCATTGTTATTGTTATTGGAGTATTTCCTAAATACATTTCCTAAGAATAAAATGTTGTGGAGAAGAAAATCTTATAGTATATATTTAGTCAGAGAATATATTTGTTTGTAAACAATTACAGAATTTAGGCTCACATGCATATGGGAGCTGGTCACAAAAAGAAAGCTTGAGAATCATATAAATATAAACATTTTGTGTCTTCGGACAGAAAAAAAATACTCTTGTTTGCCTGTAGAAATTTTCTGCTGTCCCAGAGAGTAAAAGTCAACAGAATGGATAAAATATTTAATGAAAAACGTTTAAAAAAATAGCAATAATATAAAGATTATTTAAATTTTAAAATTAAACTTCTAAACACAATTTAAAATAAACATTACATAAGTGTTTTCATATCTTTTCTACATCTGTTTACAAACTAGACCCATCTGTAAGACTTTATCAGCAGTGATATTTGAGACTTTTTAGAATTCTCTTGAACACACTGTAGTATGTAATACTTGAGTTATTACATGGGCCACCGTCTATTATTTGCTAGAGGCTACAAATGATCATATTAGTTTTTTAGTTAAAACTTGTGAACATGAATCCTTGCAGCACCCATGTTAATTTGATAATAAACATTATTCTTTAACTAGTAAAAATCACTGCAGTGCTGTTTCAACCACCTGAACTGGTTGATTTTTTTCACGTCAAAACTGTTTTTCAACAGAAAACTAATTTTGTTTTTGTTTGTTTGTTTTGTTGTTTACATGTTTAAGGGATCTTCTTTCTGGGGAAAAATATTTTTGAATAAATTTAATTCAAGAAATATATCAACTGGGTTTAATCATGGCTATTTTACTTCTGATAATTAACTGTGGTTTCTAAGGGAATTGGAAGTCAGATGATGAATCTTACCTCAAGAGGCAAGTTCTTCAGCTGTATTTTATCTTTCAAGAGATGCTCTTGAAGAGATAATAGGTACTTTACTTTTCATTCAAGGTATTTTGATTATTAATTTTAAAAAGATAAAAAAAAATAATTGAAAATTCACAAGATTTTTCTTATAAAGTGTTTGCACAAAATAATCTAGAGGTAGCTCTTAGTTATCTGCCAAGTTGAACACTGAATAACAATCGGCCTTTTCAGCTTTTTTTGGAACAATTTCGGGACTTCACTAAGGATATAAAGAAGAGTCTTCTGATAGAGGTTGTTTAAGTTTTATGATTTTATGGGGAAAGGAATTAGGCAAGTTTTGTTTCTCCTCATACTAATTTGAAAAAGCTTCATTTTGTCTCAGGATGGAAAGAACTGAACTGTTTAGCTTGGTGTAATCTGGGGGAATCAGATCATTTTTTCTTAAGTAATGTTCAAATACAAATGAACAAACATCAAATAAAGCATTATTATTTGGATATATGTGTATATACTTATAGAATCACAGAATGGCCTGGGTTGAAAAGGACCTCAAAGATCATCTACTTTCAACACCCTTGCTATGTGCAGGGTTGCCTACAACTAAACCAGGCTGCCTACAGCCTGGTCTTGAATGCCTCCCCAAATGGGGGCATCCACAACCTCCTTTGGCAACCAGTGATCCAGTGCATCACTACCCTCTGTGTGAAAAAACTTCCTTCTAATATCCAACCTAAACCTCCTCTGTCTCAGCTTAAGACCATTCCCCCTTGTCCTGTCACTATCCGCCCTCAAACAGCCATTTCCTTCCTGTGTATATATTCCTGCAAGTACTGGAAGATCACAATGAGGTCTCTCCAGAGCCTTCTCTTCTCCAAGCTAAATAATCCCAGTTCCTTCAACTTTCCTCGTAAGAGAAGTGCTCCAGAACTCTGATCATCTTTGTGGCCCTTCTCTTAACTGTTCCAAGAGCTCCACATCCTTCCTGTACTGGAGACCCCAGGCTTGGATGCAGTACTGCAGATGGGGCCTCACAAGAGCCAAATAAAGGGGGACAATCACCTCCCTCTCCCTGCTGGCCACCCCTTTTTTAATGCAGCCCAGAACACAGTTGGCCTTCTGGGCTGCAAGCACACACTGCTGGCTCGTGTCCAGCTTCTCATTCACCAGGACCCCAAGTCCTTCTCCACAGGGCTGCTCTGAAAGAGATCTTCCTCCATTTTGTATTAATATCTGGGATTGCCCCGACCCAAGTGGAGTACCATGCACTTGGCCTTATTGAACCTCATTAGGTTTCATGGGCCCACATCTTCAGATTATCCAGGTCTCTCTGGATGACTTCCTTTCCTTCAAATATATCAGTTGCGCTGCTCAGCTTGGTGTCATCCACAAACTTGCTGAGGGTGCAAAATATATACGATAATTATATAATATTGGTTTGTACTTCGAAAGAGGAGCATGGGAGGTGAAATATTTTTTTTAGTTTAAAATTTTAACAGTATGAAAGACTTTCGTCTATGTGTAACAGAAGAGTTGGAAATAATCTTCCTAAAAAACTAAAAAATCTTCCTAAAGACTAAAAAAAAAAAAAAAAAAAAAAAAAAAAAAAAAAGTGTTGTAAAGTGCTTTCCCTAGATTGTGCAACAAATCTTTAATAGAAGATTTTTGCTCATTTTGATAGACTTCGGACTACAGATGTGGCATGCAAGATTACTCTAGTGGTGTCTTATCCATTCAAGCAAAAAATGTAAGCAAGTGGCTCTGTACAGGCTGGAGCACCATCCTCTATGTTAAAGACATGCTGGAATGCTGTACTGACCAGAGATTTTTCCCTGAAGTAAAACTATGGGCTAGCTGCCTGCTTAGAATATAATATGAAGAAGAGAGTGAAGTCACACAGGAGAGTGCAAGGGAGAAGAATGCAAAGTGTGTAGAGCTAGAGAGGTACCATTGTTTGGAACAAAAGATTGAAATGCTTTGGAACAAAACTCTTGAAATAAATTTAGAAATAAAGTATGATATTACCATAGAGTCATATTGTCAGTAGCAAGAGTGCTTAAGAGAGAGAGTAAGAAAGAGAAAATATCCAACTGGTAATATTTTAAAGGGTAACCAATGCTCACTAGCAGCTGCAGTAAGACATTAAGTAATAGAGCACAGTAATGTTAACGGCTCTCTTGGTAAGAGTGGTAAATGAAATAAACCTCAGCATTCGGTGTATCATTAATCTATAGTGAATAATGACACTGGTAGTGTAAGGAGATTAAAAAGGACATTGTAAACATTTGTGGCTGTATAATATACAAATTAAAAATGTGTGAACGCTCGCAGCTGCATAATCTACAAATTAAAAAGTGTAATAGCATAGCATTAATTACTGGCTGATCAATTCACCCATAATTGCTGGCATGTAGATGAACAATTACAGGTCCGAAATGTTATTTGAGAAAGAGACATTGACCTTGGAACCATAAGAAATGATAATATGTTAAAAGGTAATATAGGCTTGTGTTGAAATCCTCCAACAGTACTTGCTCTTATTGGCTAGTTTGCTTGGCAATCCTAATCATAATTTTCTCTAAATGTTGTTGTGCCTGAAGTAGATTATTTTACATTTGAATTACACTAATATCTGAGTGCAGAGTATTTCCTGTAATCACTGTAGGTAGATGCTCATGTGTAGATAACTCAACAGATATGTAAGTAGGATCACAGCTTTTTAAAGGAGAAGGGATATCAGACTCAATTAGTACAGCTGCTGAATATTTCCTTTTATTTCATCCTGCTTCAGTTTGCTAATATGTTTGCCATGTTTCACTGGTTTAGTCTGGTTCAGATTTCTTGGTTGGAGTGTTTCGTTGAAAATGCCAGCCAAAACTCTGTAGATGAAATACACAAGTGTTTTGCCTTTTTTAGAATAGAACCATTGTCTGTTTCTAAGACAAGCGCTAGCAAAATGATCTTGAAATACAGTGGGAGGGAGTGTTGCTGGGAATTAAGGAGGTTGTTTATTCACTCCTGTACACTGTTTCTTGCAGCAATTGTAACTCCCACCCACTCCATGGAGACTGCCAGATTACAGCAGCTAGCCTGGAAGATAGAGTTTAAAGCAAGGCAAAGATTCAAGAGGGAAGAGATCATATCATAGAATCATAGAATTGCTTAGGTCGGAAGGGACTTTTAAGATTATCTCGTTCCGCCCTCCCTGCCATGGGCAGGTTTGCAAACCACTAGATCAGGCTGCCCAGGACACCTGGCCTTGAATGTCTCCAGGGATGAGGCATCCATGATTTCTTTTGGCAACTTTTACCACCACTGCATCATCCTCTGATTTTAAAAGTTCTTCCAAGCATCTAATTAAAATCTTCCCTCTTTTAGTTTAAATCCATTCCCCTTTGTCCTATCACTATCAGACCACGTAAAAAAATCCCACTTGTAAACTCTCTTCAAATGCGGGAAAGTTGGAATGAGGTCTCCCTGGAACTTTCTCTTCTCCATGGTAAATAAGCCCAATTACCCCAATCTTTCTTCACATGAGAGGTGCTTCAGCACTCTGATAATCTTTGTGATCCTCCTCTGGACTTGCTCCTACACCTTTGCATCCTTCCTTTAGTGTGGGTCCCAGGTGTGGACACAATGCTCCAGATGTGGATTCACAAGTGTACAGTAAAAAAAGACAATAATCTCCATCTCCCTGCTGGTCACCCTTCTTTTGAAGCAGACCAGTAAACTGTTGACCTTCCAGGCTACAAGCAGATAGTACTGGTTCATCCACAAGAATCCTGAAGTTCTTCCCTGCAGGGCTGCTCTCCATGTTTTTCTCCCAGATTGTACTCATATCCAGGACTGCCTCAACCAAAGTGCAACACCTTGAATTTGGCTTTGTTAAATCTCATTAGAGTTTTGTGTAAGGAGAGTGGGAGACTGCAGGTCTGACTAAACCAAAGGGATCAAATATATGGGAAGCAGTAAAAGAAGGTTGGTTCTGAAAAAGAAGATTATTCAATATTTCCATGTATATGCACAAGTTAGTGCATTCTTAATCACACACTGAATTTTACTAGGAGTGAAAAATACAGTGGTTTGTAGATGGATGTGATTACATAATTAAAAGTGGGCAATTCTGAAGTTTCCTTACTTTTGTTGAAAAGGTGATAATTTTTCTCACATTCTATACTAATTGTATACACAATATTTAGGTCTTCATCCTGCAGATATGTTCACTTGCTTAAACTGTTTAAATAACTTCACTTATTTTAATATGACTACTATCATACTTATATTTGGAGGTTGTATTGTTCATCTCAACCCAGAGACTTCAGTACTAACATTCACTTGCTCAAAACAACCTCCTTTATGCTTTCACTGATGTTATTATATTCTTATTCCATTTTGTAACTCATCTCCTATCTACATACCTTTTTTCTTTTTTCTTTCACATAATTATACAATATTTCAGAATCTGTATATTAAAAGATTTCCCAAAAGTAATAGGTGATAGCATGGGACATTTGGAAAGCAACCAAAAAACATATGACCCCAATTCTCTCCTTTCTGTACTGACTCTCCAAAGAATACAAAATCAAATTCAAGGTCTTTTTCCTGAAAGCCACAGCTCTCCCCGGGATCTGCACAGGTTATCAAAGAAATTACTTCCTCCTGCAGAACACTGACTATCCATAACAGAAAAACAGTAGATCTGAGCTTAAAAATGAGACATAGACGTGCTGAGGGTTTCTGTGCAATGAGCCCCAAGACACATCAGCAATGCCAGAAAATGCATTTTCTAGCAAAAACATTAAGAAGTTTTTCTTTCTGCAAAGCAAACAAACAAACAACAATGACTAAAACAGACTTACTTACTTGTTTTAGTTTTGTTCTCTTCTCTTTGGCAGGGATAATCTTTAAAGCATCTGAGATGAGAGCCAGGCAGCAACTACTTGAGTTTGATATTTTTTGTTCATTTTTCACCAATGTTTTGCACTTCTATAGATAATGTGATTCCTTGTTAACAGATCATCCATGCAATACCCATTTCAGAGAGAATTTAAAACTTGAATGTCACCAAGAAGATTGACATTCACTGTAAAAGCTAATGTTTTTCGGTTTTCCCTGATACAATCCACGCTGTATTGGTTGATTTTTTCATCTCATTTGCACATCTGCATATGTACATTTTAAAGACCATACAGTTAATAAGTCATAAATATCTAATTCTACACAGATGATCAACTTGTTTTTCCTATCTATACAAAACCTATGGCTAGACAATAAGCTAAGCAAAAGGAAAACAAAGCAGGCATAAACACTCAGTGATTGGAAAAACTGCTGCTACAACTAAACCAAGGAAAAACACTGCTGCAGGCAGGTCAGCAAAAGTTCAGACAAAGAAAGCCTAATATGCCTAATGTGCCTAAGAGCTGAAGCCTTCTAAACTCAGAAGAAATTGGTAGTCCATTATTGACAGTGGCAGCACTGACCAGAGTACAGGGCAACAGTTCAGAATTTTTGCACATATCCAAAAATTGGATGGAAATTACTTGGAATTCAGGAGCATATTGTAGGCTAGAAAATTCTTTTATTTGGGAAAAATATACATATATAATGACTTTCATTTTTTTTTTTTTTTTTATTAGCTTTTGTTATAACATAGAATCATAGAGTCATAGAATCATAACATCATTAAGGTTCGAAAAAAAAAACACTAAGATCATTTAGTTCAGCAGTCAACCCATTACCACTATGCACGCGAGATCATGCTCGTAAGTGCCACATGTACGCATTTTTGCAATGCCTTCAAGAACAATGACTCCACCACTTTCATGGGCAGCCTGTTCCAATGCATTACCACTCTTTTGGAGAGAAAAAAAAAAAAAAAAAAAAAAAAGGCCTAATATCCAACATGAATCTCCTCAGGTGCGATATCAGGCCATTAACTCTCATCCTGTCACCTACCTGGGAGAAGAAATGAACACCCACCTTGCCTAAATCTCCTTTCAGGGAGTTGTTGAGAGTGATAAGGTCTGCCCTGAACCGCCTCTTCTCCAGACTGAACAATCCCAGTTCTCTAAGCTACTCCTCATAAGACTTGTGCTCCAGATTCTTCACCAACTTCACTGCCTTTCTCTGGATACTCTCTGATACCTCAATTTTTTATTGTAGTGAGGGGCCCAAAACTGAAAAACAGTATTCAAAATGATGCCCCACCAGTGCTGAGTGCAGAGGGAAGATCACCGTTCTAGTCCTCTTGGCAGTACTATTTGTGGTACAAGACAAGATGCCATTGGCCTTCTTCTCCATGTGAGTACAGTGCTGGCTTATGTTCAGCTGGCTTTTGACAAGCACCCAAAGACCCTTTTCCATCACACAGCATTCCATACCTCAAGCCAGTAGCATTGCATAGGGTTGTTGTGACCAAAATGCAGAACCCAATACTTGAACTTGTTAAAGCTCATATAGTTGGTTTCAGCCAATCAGTAAAATATATCCAGAGCCTTCTGTAAAGTCTTTCTACCCTCAAGCAGATGAACATTTTCTTTCAATCTGCTGTCATCTGAAAACTTTCTGAAGTTGCATTCAATCCCTTCATTCAGATTATCAGTAAAGATATTTAAAAGAGTTGTTCCCAGTACTGATCCTTGAAGACCACTCATGATCATTTGGTGGATTTAATTCTATTCACAACTCTCTATGCCTGGCCACAGAGACCAGTTATCTACTCAGTGAAGAGCTCACCTGCCCATACCATGATCTGTCAGCTTCTATAGAATCATAGAATCACAAGGTTGGAAATGACCTTCAAGATCATCTAATCTATCCGTCTTCTCATCACCATTGCTATCACAAGCACTAAACCATATCACGCAGCTCCTCATCCAGACACCTCTTGAACATTGCCAGGGATGTCAATTTCACCACCTCCCTGGGCAGCCATTCCTGTGCCTGAGCACTGTCTGATTTTCCTTATGTCTAATCTGAACCTCCTCTGGTACAACTTGCAGCCATTTGCCCGGGTCCTGCTCAAAAACCGCAAAAAGAACATAATGAAGTTGATGAGATGGCTCAAAGTAACTGATTTTTCAGCCTGCTGCATATGATGCCTCATCTCTGCATTACTTCATAAATGTTTCAGAGAGACTTTGAGATGGCCTGTGTGCCAAACAGATTCATGTTGCCTCTGGTGCTCATTGTGGGTTGTCCAAGAAATTGCACAAACAGTGTTGTCTTCATTATTGTTCTAGCTGATAATTAGCTAGTCTGAAACTGACTATGGTTTCTCCTAAGTTGGGAAGACCTTTTTCCACAATGACTGCTGATGATTATCTCTGTAGGAGCCAGGCTTTGATTCTATTTCTTTCAGGCAAAAGAATCTCAGAATCATAGAATCATAGAATCAGGAAGTTGTAGAGTGCAATGAGGTTTCCCCTGAGCCTCCTCTTCACCAGACTGAACAATCCCAGCTCCCTCAGCCGCTCCTCATAAGACTTGTGCTCCAGACCCCTCACCAGTTTTGTTGCCCTTCTTTTGACATGTTCCAGGGCCTCAACATCTTTCCGGTAGTCAGGGGCCCAAAACTGAACATAGTAGTCGAGGTCCGGCCTCACCAGTGCTGAGTACAGGAGAATGATTTACCTCCCTGCTCCTGCTGGCCACACCATTTCTAATGCAGGTCAGAATGCCGTTGGCCCTCTTGGCCACCTGGGCACACTGTTGGCTCATGTTCAGCTGAGCATCAACCAACACCCCCAGGTCCTTCTCTTCTTCATCCAGCCACTCATCATCCCCAAGCCTATAACACTGTATGGGGTTGTTGTGGCCAAAGTGCAGAACCCGACACTCGGCCTTGTTGAACATCATCCCATTCACCTCAGCCCAGCAGTCCAGCCTGTCTAAACCCTTCTGAAGGGCCTCCCTACCCACAGGCAGATCAACACCAGATCAACAGGGATCAAGCCTCCGATCAACACCACCTCCCAGCTTGGTGTCATCTGCAAACTTACTGAGGGTGCACTCAATCCCCCCATCTAGGTCATCAATAAAGATATTAAACAAGATGGGCCCCAGTACCGAAACCAGGGGAACACCACTTGAAACGGGTCGCCAGCTGGACTTCACTCCATTCACCACTACCCACTGGGCACGGCCCTGTAGCCAGTTCCTTACCCAAAGAATTGTATATCTATTCAGACCACGGGCAGCCAGTTTCCCCAGAAGAAGCCTGTGAGAGTCCGTGTCAAAGGCTTTGCTGAAGTCTAGGTAGACTACATCAACAGCCCTTCCCTCATCTACCAGACTGGTCACCCAGTCATAGAAGGAGATGAGGTTGGTCAAGCACGACCTGCCTTTCATGAACCTGTGCTGGCTGGGCCTGATCCCCTGGACACAGCGCACATGCCGTGCAATCTCATCCAAAGTGATTTGCTCCATAACCTTCCCTGGTGCCGAGGTCAGGCTAACAGGCTTGTAGTTCCCTGGATCCTCCTTACGGTCCTTCTTGAAGATGGGAGTCACATCAGCAAGCCTCCAATCCTCTGGGACCTCTCCAGTTAACCAGGAGCATCGATAGATGGCCAAGAGGGGCTCAGCAATCCCCCCCGCCAGCTCCCTCAGCACCTGAGGGTGCAACCCATCCGGTCCCATGGACTTGTGACACTCCAGACGGAGGAGGAGCTCTCTGACTGTCTCCACAGGAATCGGTGGGGGCATATTCTGAGCAGTGTCCCAGACTTCCAGATCAGGGCATAAAAAGCCCAGAGGATAACTGATCTGGCTATGTAAAGAAGGCATTGAGGACCTCAGCCTTCTCCTTATCCTCAGTGGCCACATTCCCTGCTGCATCAAGTATAGGATGAGAATTATCCTTGGTTCTTCTTTTGCCGTTGATATATTTATAAAAGGATTTTTTATTGTCTTTTACTGCAGTGGCCATTCTGAGTTCAAGTTGGGCTTTTGCCTTCCTAACTTCCTCCTTGCATACCTTAGCTACTTCTTTGTCATCTCCCCAAGTAGACTGCCCCTTCTTCCAGGGGATGTAGACTCTCTTTTTCTCCCTGAGTCTCAACAGCAATTCCCGGCTCATCCACACTGGTTGTCTTCCCCTACGGCTCTCCTTTCGGCACTCAGGACAGCCTTTTCTTGTGCCTTTGAGATTTCAGTCTTGAGGAGCATCCAGGCTTCCTGGGCCCCTTTACCCTTGAGAAGCGACTCCCAAGGACCCACGCTACAAGCACCCTGAACAGATCAAAGTCTGCCCTCTGGAAGCTCAAGAAGGTAGTTTTGCTGGCCAAATTCTCCAAGAATGGAGAATTCTACAGTTCCATGGTTGCTCTGCCGAAGATGGTCCCCAACCTTCACTTCTCCCACCAGTTCTTCTCTGTTAGCGAAGACCAGGTCCAGCAGGGCACCACCCCTGGTAGGCTCTCCTACCAGTTGCGTAAGGAAGCTATCTTCCACACAGTCTAGAAAGCTCCTGGACAGTTTCCTCTGTGCTATATTACATTCCCATAGGCATAATAGATTGCAAAACTGTAATTATATAATCTGTAATAATCCAGGTTCAACAAGGCCAAGTGCTGTGTCGTGCACTCTGGGCACAATAACCTCATGCAGTGCTTTAGGCTTGGGGATGAGTGGTTGGATGACTGTGAAGAGGAAAGGGACTGGGGATGTTGGTTGATGCTCGGCTGAACATGAGCCGACAGTGTGCCCAGATGGTCAAGAGGGACAATGGCATCCTGGCCTGCATTAGAAATGGTGTGGCCAGCAGGAGCAGGGAGGTAAACCATTTCCCTGTACTCAGCACTGGTGAGGCTGGACCTTGATTACTATGTTCAGTTTTGGACCACTCACTACCAGAAAATTTTGATGCCCTGGAACGTGTCCAGAGAAGGGCAATGAAACTGGTGAGGGGTCTGGAGCATATGTCTTATGAGGAACAGCTGAGGGAGCTGGGATTGTTTAGTCTGGAGAAGAGGAGGCTCAGAGGACATCTCACTGCACTCTACAACTTTCTGAGGAGAGGTTGTGAAGAGGCCTTTAGCCTCTTCTCCCATACAACAAACAAGACCCAAGGAGATGGCCGCAAGTTGTATCAGAGGAGGTTTAGATTAGACATAAAGAAATTCAGACAGTGGTCAGGCACTGGATTGGCTGCCCAGGGAGGTGGTGGAGTCGCCATCCCTGGCAGTGTTCAAGAGGCATCTGGATGAGGAGCTGTGAGATATGGTTTAGTGCTTGTGGTAGCAATGGTAATGGGAGGACGGTTGGACTAGATGATCTTGAAGGTCGTTTCCAACCTTGTGATTCTATAATAAGCATAACCGATTTTCTTCTTTATTTTGTGTATATTTCTTCCTTTTTACTACTATGTTCATTTGTAGAAGGGCTTTCATGGGATAAAGCGGTAGTGTTAGGTGAGTGCTAAATGTGTCAAGATTACACAGTTAGATTCTGGTTCTGCATCTACTATCACATCTTAAAACAAGGTCTTTGTTCAGTTGAATCCCCTGCTGGACTACCCGGAGAGGTACGAGCATGTCCAGAAATGTGTCTGCAACACTTTAAGTTCCCATGTGGTTATAAGAAGGTGATGAGAATAAGCAACTTGCATTAAATGAGCTGGATCTTTCAAGACCTAAATGCATATAGCATTTTCAAAAAAGTGTAGGCAGCAGATTTACCAAGTGAACTAAATAGAAGCTTCCATCCACTTGAGACCTGTGATATACCTCTCTTAGCTTGAAGTAGCTTAAATGTACATTGCAGGAGGTTTTATTGTTAACCTCTTTCTAGTCTTCAACAAGTAGTCAATAGCTCTGCAGATTATATTCTTCTCTGCTATCCTGATTGCTAGAAGCATTCATCCAGAACTAAGCCACTACCATGAACAAAGCAGGTGAAAATTTTTCAACAAAACACTTTTCCATCAGAAAAAGGTGATTCATCAAAACTGAAACCTTTCAGAGAAAAGAGCTGGTTTCATTGATTTTTGTGGTGGCAAAATAAAAAGTTGTGAAGTTATTCAAAAGTTTCTTTACAAGGAGTTTGAAGCAAATAGTACTTTTCAATTCACAGAAGTATTTGGGAAAATATTAATGTAAGATTACTTAATCACAGATAATTTAATTAACATTTTTTTTTTCTAAATTGGTTATGGAAACAAAGGATTTTTTTCTCATATTTTCAGTTTTTGAATTTTTTATGCTATTTCAAGATATTTTTTATCAAATTGCAAAAACAACTTCCCATGTGCCTATATAGAAAACAACTGAGTGCTTAATGAGTTTTCAGTTTCTTGCATTGATAACTACTGAAATCACTCAGTAAATAGCCTTCATCAGATGTGTTGTAGCCGCCTTTTAGAGCACAGATTTGGCTTTAGGTTATTATTTTAAATTACTTTAAACAGACAAAAAAAAAATGTAATTCATATAAATGTAACCGTAATAAACAGAGTATTCATTCTAGCACAGAGAAATAGAATATATTTTGGTACGTTTCTCTGTCAACTAAATGTCAAAATGAAAGTGTTATCATTTTACATATCTACTGATTTGGCAGGTTGTGAAAGTAAAGCAATAGTCAGTTTAGTTATTTAATTTTTTTAGCTGTTGTTGAAGCCTGAATTTTTCCAGTGAAATTTTGAAGAATATCAAATAAATTTCTGGGGTGTAAAGCACCTGAAAATGTGTGATAATGTCGGATATGAAAACCCTGAATGATGAAGTTGGACCTGAGAAAACACAAATAGCTCTCTTCCAATAAATATTTTCGTTATAAATCCATGGAAGTAGCCAGAAACTATATTGCCCAAACAGAAGTTCAATAAAAGGGGAAAAAAAATAACAACACTCAGAAAGATTTGGAAGATTTTTTTATACCACACAATTTGCATGATACAATTAAGACCTTGCTAAATGAAGGAATCAGATAAGGATATTAAAGAAAAAAAAAAAAAAAAAAAAAAAAGCACGTGTCACAGTAAGGGGCAAAAAAGACCTCTTTTGCTTGCAGAGAAAAATAGCATATGTAGTTTGCCTGCCTCAGCAGAAACTAATACAAGGTGAAAGATAGCATAGGAAATGAAATGATCATAGTAAATTAATATGGACCTTATGAGAAAACAGATCAGGAAGTGTTTTTTGTAGATAATAGAGACATAAAAACAGGACGGAATACTGATGGTGAGCTTTTTGCAAACACCCTGGTGCTGAATGAGATAGAAAATGTACAGCATGTTATCATCTAAAAAGGGCTTGTGCCCTTTTTATAAGGCTGCTTCATCCACTGAGGAAAACAGTCAAAAAGATCAAAGGCTGTGCTGGGTTTAGTTCTTCCCAAGAATATGAAGCAGAGTGAAAAATAGAAGCAACCACAGTGTCAAACAACATAGAAAGAGGAGATCAACTAAAATATTCTGTTTTCCCCCCATCACTGGCATATTAGCTGACTGGAGATAAAAGAAAGATCATTATAATCTTCATAATGCTAGTCATGAATTAGAGACGCATGAACTGCAAAGCAGGAGATTTCTTGTTAAGCTGAGGCTTGTATTTACAAGTGAAGGGAACAGAGGTTTGCTTAAAATTGGGGATCAGATTTCCAAGGGATGGTAGATGAGGAATTATCAAAGGATGTAGAAATAACATTGGCAGTGGCACATAGCGCTGGGGATTGAGATAAATGTATTGCTGTTCTCTCTGATACTGGAACAAATCTCTGAGAGATGTACAGGAGATGATGAAAATGTCAAAACCAGGGCTTGTCTAATTGCTTCAAATTGTACTAAGTTTCCATGTTCCTCTAGGTTCTCAGCCGGCATCTCCCTCGCCCGTTGACATGCCATCACACACATTCCTAGTAACAATGAAGAGTGCCAGACACAGCCACTCCCACTCCCTTGAATTGTTTGATAATTGGAAATGAATTCTGACTATGTATGACAAATTCTTTGTTCATGGTAAATCCTGTTAGTAGTAATCATATAGAGGCACCCATGGAGCCAGATTTCTGCCCTGGGTTCCCAATTAACGTGATCAGTGACCAGACCCTTCAAGATGGGTACTCACATTTGGCACGAAACAGCTTAATGACAAAGTTGGTATAAAGAACATTGTCTCTGTGTTGGCAAGCACACAAATTGGTCTTCGATCCATTTACAATGTGAATGAAGGTGTCACCTCCTCAGGGGTACAGAAGAAATTATCAAGAAAGTTTTTCCCAATAAGGAATAATTTCATGTTTGCCATTTTTTTTTTTTTATTATTATTTGTTTTAAAAGAAAATCTAAGAGAAAGTTGCTCAAATGGAAGCCTCCAGGAAAATAGAACGTTTCTGTCCATCTTTTAAATTATTTTTCATCTCAATATACAGCTATGAGGCTGATTGATCTTCTGCTAGCCATCTCCTGAGCAGACTACTGCAGGATCCAAGGAAATGGATTGTCCTGATCTAAATGATACATGAGGTCTGGGGACAATTCAACAGTTGCTAGTGGTGACTTGATTTGTGTACAAACTCAGGGAATTGATGATTTTGTTGCTGTAGACTCTTAGATGAATCATGCTAGCAAAAGAGAGGAAAAGGATCACAACAAGCTCCAAATGTAAGTAACAAGAGAGAATAACAACCTGAAGAACTATAGGATGATTGCAAGTTAAGCTAAAACAAAGCACTTAAAACATTTCAGATGTTTGAAACTTTCATATTGTCTTGGACTCAGTGATTCAGGGGCTGGGGTAACATTCAAGAATGAGGGAGTATTTTAATTTCTACCCCAAAATAATTGTGAAAAAATAAAAATCACACTTCTTCCTAAATTAGACCCATCATTCTCATAGAAAGATTCTTCAGCAAGTATATTAATTTACTTGTACATAATAAAAAAGAGAGCAGCAACATTTTCTGCAAGATGATATCTATTTTTATTGCTTTCTTAATCTTTTTATGAACTTTTTATAAGTCATTTTACAGTATACATTTTGTCATTTTGAATGCTACTGTATATCTGTATCAAATATTTGCTAGAAAGTTTGTGTTGCAGTGGAAGGACTATATATAAATCAACTTGATATTATCACATTATGCCATACATCGATTTTATCACTAAAATTAATAAATAAATATATTTATGGCAAGAAACATATGGATTTAATCTGGTTAAATGGTTCAATTTTTGTTTGGATTTTTTTGCTGATCAATAACTTAAGCCAACCTTTTTTTGCAGCTTTCATGTTAAAAACAAACCAAAACAAACAAAAAAACCCTGTCATTTATGAAAACTATTTTTTTTCAATTTTTTTCTGTAATTTCCCTGAAATTTCCCTATCTCTCTTATAAGTAGCAGTAAGGAAAAAAATAAGCTTTTACATTCTCTTTTGGGTGAAACAAATCATTTTATAAATGAAATTTATATATTATATATATTAATATATAAAATCTAAAATTTGCTGAAAATATGGAGCAATAATAACAAATACTATCCCAATTGGTTGAGTACACTGGAGTGAACTTTTTTTTTTCTTTAAAAAAATCTAATTAAAAAGTATTTTCATTTGTGACAGCTTGGCCTTCCTTTCTCCAAGGTTTAGAACAATCACCATGCAAACACAAATACACAATGTCCTTATTGATAAAAATACAAAGGTGAATGTAACATAATCATTGGTTGTGGACATTCATTTCTTGCTAGCATAGCTGCACTGAAACATATGGAACACTTAAACTTGAGTCATTAGGGAAAAAGTAACAAACATATTTTGACAATATGTCTAAAATATTTGTATGTTTTTGGGAGAGACTGAAAATGATAAACTTGTTCATGAATTCCATTTTTTGTCGAATGTGCTTACTAGCTTTGTTTTCTAAATTTTGTTCTGATTTGAGGACTTATTACCAGTTTAACATTGATTGCAAAAAATATTAGGAAGAATGCAGTGAAACTCAATAGGACACTATGGAAGAATAAAAGAAAAAAAAAAAAAAACAGGTCAGTGTTAGAAATAGCAAGGAAATACTGTTTTATTATTTCAGACTGCCAGTTACTGGCAGTGTGATGTAAATATTACTAAGCTAGAATAACTAAGTAAATGTACTTTAGTTCACTTTTGAGATGCTCTGAGTTGAATCAACAAAGGCAGGCTCTCAAAAATCTGATCTTTCAGTATACCTCATATTTGCCTAATATTCTTTACTTTGTATATTTAATCTAGTATAAAGTTTTGCATATCCAACACTAGGTAGTCACAAAATCATCTGCATCTGGATCTTCCAGACTACTGATTGTGGAAAGTTGTATACAGTTCTCTGCAAAATTCTCAGAAAAAGACAGTTTCCTGAAATGCTGTAAAATCAGTCAAAATTATTTAGAGCAGATGAAATCTCAGTGAAAGAAGATAATCTTGATTTAGCTCTAATTTTTATCTTTGCCAGATTATGCAAAGAGAAGCTGATTGTTATACTGCAGGAGGGTCTGGAAATTCTCTGGTTGTGTCTATTACAAAATAACTGTGGTAGCTCCTGGACCTTATTTTGAGAGAAATAGTGTAAAATTGGATGTCTGGACTAAAGTTGAGTTGAAGGAAAATCTTACCCTAAAATTGTCCAGCTTATGGACATCAAGTCAAGTATCAGCTTTTAGACAGCTTGTTGTGCTCTGCTGTATCCTGTAAATGAGGATCCTGACATTCAGCTGAAGATAAGTAATGTATTTGAAAGCAATATTTGGAGCACAAAAATGAACCAAAAATTTCAAGGCTCTTCCCTAAATGTATAGGAATTGTGCAGCCAATGTTGTGCTTACGTCAGTCTTTCATAATGCAATTTTATAGAATGACCTGATAGGAATTGGAAACAGAGACTCGATCCTCTCTCATATCCCATGTGAACGCTCTAATAAAAACTAGTATTTGCTGTCCCCAGTATATAATATTTTTTCTCTTCCTGGTCCTACCACTGAAAAATGAAGCAGGTCCAGAGAACAGAGAAATTTTAAGACCTTTCGGGACTTGAAGATCGAGGGGAGGACTTAATTAGACCATAAAGCACAAATTTGTTGTAGTCCTTGTAAAGGTGTAGCACATAAATATAAAAAAAATATTAACATGGTATAAACTACTCTAAGTACCCCATGTTGATTAACAATGAAAGATTTCACCTTTTAAAAAAATAGCAATGCCAGTTGTAGAATGTGAAGAGTGCTCTGAATTACAATGAACTGTTGAATGCATTAGCCACAATATCAAATGCAGTCAAATTAAAACGTTCCCTTCTGACATTTTCAATTAAACCCCATCAAGCTTCCAAACAACCTAGGAAAACTAAATAGACTGTGAGCTAATGGGAAAAGGCAGCCTGACATCTTCTCCTTCCAAAAATCAGATTAAGCATCAATGCTGTTGCAAAGATCTGTACCAGAACATTAAACAATTAAGAACTGGCATAACAGTACTGACCAATGGTCTATCTACTCCTGTGCTGTACCAATTGCTTGTGACAGAGACCAATACTGAATGCAGCAGAGGAAGAATGGATATAATAGTAAGGTCTTGCAACTTTAAGATTTTCTTTCCATTCAAGCATCTCAAAATTATTTTTGTGTGTGTGTTTCTATGGTTTCCTTGACCTACCATAGTAATATGATTAATGCTTACCTGCACAACATCCTTTTTAGGTTAAAAGACATTACAAACCATTTTATGGAAGTGAGAAGCAGGAAAGAGCATGGTTGATTGAAGGTCAGAGACGTCTGAAGCATCGTAGAAAAGCTAAACCCTGTAGTTTGAAGATTCATTGAGGACAGCTGTGGTGATTCTTGCTCACAAGCTGTCTGGAAATTTTTCTGTCTGTCAAGAAGCATAAGTCTTAGGTGTCACAGAATGGAGGAGAACAGTTACTCCAGATGTGATCTATAGGAGACTGAGGAAAACAGTTGCTCAGGATCCCAGCACATGCTGTATATTGATCTTGGGAGGTATTCCCTGGTGAGGGAGGCCATGGAAACTCTCACCTTTCTGCATCGGGGTATTTAGTTCTAAACATAGTAATATTTCAGTAGCTAAGATCTACTGTATCCATGGGTAACTTCAGAATTCAAGCTGTGCATCAACTGACCTCTAAGTCATCTGATTCTCTCTGAGTCTTGGAATAGAAAGTGCCTCTCAAAAATGTAAAAAATATTTGTAAAATTGTGCAACTATACTGAGTAGAAGTCAAAATATGGAAGAAGAGAGAAGAAGTAAGGATATATAGCAGAGGCAGATGTTTTTGCTTATATAACATACACTGAAGCACAGTTCATCTTGTTTAGAGATGTGCTTAGACTGGTTTCTTCTACTGCCCAGGCTGTCTCCTTTCTTTCTCTTCCTCTTCTTCCTTTTTCTTTCTTCTTCTGATAGGCTGACTGAGCAGGAAAGCTGTGAGTCCTCAATTCTGTGAGGAAGGGAGAGTGAGAGAGAAGGGGAGGAAAATAGCATCCCATGCTAAGAGAAAGATGTTGACTTTCTGGTCTTTAGTTAAAGTTAGTCAGAGACAGACTGTTATTCTCTAAGCATATTCCAAATTCCTCCTCCATTTAAGCAGTAAGGTGAATAAGCTCCTCATTTTAACCTGCTTCTATTCAGTATGCAATATGCAACCAATCCAAGAATGGTCAGAAGAAATACAGGTTTGTTTGTTTGTTTGTTTGTTTGTTTGTTTGTTTAATGTCTTACTCATCCAATTTCTTTGTAAGTATTTATTTTTTATGCTTACCATTTACAGTTGTATCTGCCCTGCAATAAATTCAGTGAAGCCCTAAGTGCATGAAAGATGTTTACATGTCTACTTTTAGTATTGCTGAATTTAGTCCTTCTCAAATCTAAAATGTGTTGAAGATCAGGTATAAGGTGGAAGTTTAGCTGATTAGCATTAATTCTAAATGAATTCAGAACAAAAATAGGGAAACAAATAAATACTTTACATATCTTTGGCCTATTTCCCAAAGGTTTTGAAAAAGAGTAAATGTATAGAAACAATTGTAAGTATTTGTGAATTCAGTTTAGACCTCTATTCTATTTAGTGTTTTTGAATTACACTTCCTTCTGTTTAACTTTCTTCATTTGCATGCTATCTTTGTCTATTAAGCTCACATAGCATCTGAATAGGATGAGGACAAACTTCTGGCACTGCTGTATTTGTAAAAGAAACATGCATACATAGCTAATAACATTTACATCAGAGAAACATAATAAATCAATACAAAATTGAGTGAGTTGTACTAAGGGAAAGTGAAAATAAAATTTATGGTTCTGAAAGACCAACTGAGAATTGGATACTGCCTGAGAACTGAAGTATGTCGTATTTTCTTCACAAAGTCTGGGAAAAAGTTACTTTGTCTGGGGGCCCCCAGCACAAGAAGGATGTGGAGTGGATCCAAAGGAGGGCTATGGAGATGGTCTAAGGGCTGATCCATCTCATCTGTGAAGGAAAGTTGAGGGAGCAGAGCTTGTTCAGCTTGGAGAACAGAATGTTCTTGGGAGATCTCATTGCAGTCTTCCAGTGACTCTTGAGAGAGCTTATAAGCTTACACACAGGAGGAGGACCAACTTTTTACGGTCTGATAGCATCAGGACAAGGGGGAATGGCTTCTAATTTAAATTAAATGTTAGGCAGAAATTCTTTACTCAGGGAATTGTGAGGCAATGGAACAAGCTGCACAGAGAAGCTGGGGATGCCCCAGTCCCATAGCATCCGGAGGCCAGACAGAATGGGGCCACAAGCAATGTGGTCTGAGGCTGTTAACTCTGCCTATCACAGGAGATTTGAAACTATATGATCTTTAAGGTCTTCTCCAACCTAAGACATTCTATGATCATGTGATTTCTTCCTTTACCCTTTTTCTTCACTGTCAACGCAGAGTTTAACACCTGTATTTATTTATTTCAATCCAAAGATAAGTGATGTATCTACTGCAGGAACCAAGTGAGATTTATACAATCAAAATTAAAAGAAAATAAAGTGGTTTTTTTTTTTTTGTTTTTTGTTTTTTTTTATTTTTTTTTCCAGAAATATTTGTTTTTGTTTCATACTCAGCCTAGGCAAGCAAAATTTTCCCAAATAAGAAATCAGGTAGAGCAATTCTGAGATGTCATCTACAATTATTTTTTATGAAGTATGAACTTCTTAAACACAATTTTTAAAAATGAATAAATGAATATTAGGCATAACATGATGATGCAGTAGTCATCAGAGAAGACAGACTCATGAAGACCATATAGTCATAATTTTCAGTCTTTGAAATCACTGAATATATATTTAAGAGTATATTATGTCTGTATCTTTATGCCCACAATATCTTGAACTTATTTTCTTTAAAGTTAGTTTGTGGGTAAATTAATCATAAACAAGTGTTCTAATCACAGTCAGAATCCCATGCTGCTAAAGAGCTGTGCATAAAAACTCAATTATCCTAAACTCAGTGGGAGACATTAAAGGTAAGAGAAGAAACGGTAGTATACTCTAGTAAAGTTGTTTGATTAGTAACACAAAATGTTGTTAGATATCCAGGAAGATCAAGTTTTCTGACTGCTAGCTGAGTCCCTGCTGGCATTATTACTTCTAATTTTCTTTAAGCAGAAAACACAATGTTTGAAGGAGTACAGGAAGAAAGAAAACCAAAAAATTTTTGTTGTTCAGCAAATTACAAAGCCAGATATTTTGACTCAGATTTCCAAGTGGACTTGATTGTCTGAACTTCACTGAAGGTGGGATTTAGTTACCTGTAACAAACAAGCAAGCAAACAAATAAAAACAAACAAATAAAAAATGAATAAGTTATAACAATAATAAAAAATACAGTCTGCTTCTCAAGAAAAAGCCCTGACTAACAGCAATCACACTCTCAGCAAAGTATCTTTTCATACAACTACGAATCTGTGACTTAGATACTGTCAACTGTCAAAAAGTGGTGAATGAGTAGATAAATCAATCTACCCATCCATCGTTTCATTCTGCTATTTCCAAAGCAATCTATCATGTAATAGATTAAATAATAAGCCTCACAATGTTTTCTACTTGTAACAGTGGATTGTGTCATATTTCTAAATGTGGTTTGTTTGTTTGTTTGTTGTTTTATTTTTGATGTTCCCGTTAGATGGATGTGCTATGAAATAGATCAGACCACACTTCTAGGCTGTCAGACAGTATTAATTTTTGATGTTTTCTCATCCTTCCCTGGTGCTTTGAATCAAACAAAGGTACTGTTTAAATAAATAAAATGTAATGCAATTAAACATTTTCCCTTAGCTGTTAAGATCAAGGCAACTAATAATTACCTGATATAATACTTTTAAAACCCACGACAGACATTTACATAGTTTAGTGATTACTGTCATAATGTTAAGCTATTGAGCCAAAATCTGCTCACATTATTCAGTTAAGAACATAAAACCAGCAGAGGTAAGATCAGTAGAAATCAGCCCATCAGCATTATTAATTAAATAGAAATATTTACGGTTTTTCAAGGCTGGAAGAAACAATTATAGTCCAATCTCTTACTCGTCCTCTTGAACAAAACCCATAAAGTTCACTTAGCAATACCAGCTCTCATTTCAATATCTTGAAAACAACCTCTGCAATTTTACAGGTCCCTGTCTAAGAAGACAGGGCAACCCACTGTCCCAGGGAATGAGTGCTGAAGCATTGACCTGAGTAGAAATTCACACAGGAGGCCTAAGAACAGTTCTCAGATCTGTGCAAAAGACTACAATATTGTAGATGTAATTTTTGTCCCTTGACTATAATAGCATATTTAAATCATTATTCCTATTTATTGCCGATGTAAATTTCGTGAATATAAAAGTTATTATAATGGTAGAATTTTGAGGAAGAAATGTGTTATACCACGCAAATTTGCTCTTTCTCTTTCCACCTCATATTCTTTTCATAGAAAGATTTTAAGCTCCTTTGCAAAATGCAACAAGACGTAGAAATGAAACACGTATCGATTTTGTTCATGTGGGAAACAGAGCAATTTTTCTTAAGGGAATAAAAATCCACTCCTTTGAGAAAAAGGAATAATGCAAATAAACTATATAAACAAGGTAGCCCCTAATTTTATTGCAAGCTTTCCTCCAAAAATATAAAATGTTTTAACAGAAAATATATATATATACATGCACACGTGCACATACAGATGCACATGAAAAATGCCCTTCTGATATGTGTGATTGCAGGAAACCAGTACATAGAATTCCCTTCAGACTTTTATTTAACTCAACTAACTTAGACAGCAGAAGTATCCATATTCATCACTCTGCTATGACTGATTGTTTGTGGTGATATTTTCTGAACTCCAGAACTGTTTGCTATTCCAAGGTGAGGTCCTTTGTCCTATGATTTTTATCATAAAAGTTCCAGAAAACCTCATTTTCCATTTAAGATTTACTTCAAGTCCAAAGAGACACAAATAAGAAGGCAAACAAAAAGATATGCTTTGTACCACAAATGCTCAGGGCCTGGTCAGATCAGCAACTGTTCATTTTTGAAATGCTAAAGGAGGATGGTTTCACCCCTTTTACATAGGTTAGCTACACTGATTGACTGCAATTTCATTTTTGCACGTTAAAACAGGCTTGGCTTCACAGTTTATTTCCACATGTTAAATTTAATGGCCAACTATTGCTCTGGGTGAACTTTTCTATCCCTGTGAAGTGCTGCATGTGGCAAGGAAGGAACTGTATTTCAGGATGTGTGACAGCAGGAGGGCCTAGACACCATTGTGCTGAATGAGATATGACAATCCTGCAGACAGTTCTGATTCTTCATTCTTCTCTTTGCATTTACATGCAATCTTCAAGTGCTTTGTTGAAAAGAAGGAAAAAATATCTCAGAATGCCAAGCATTGGCAACATGTTTTTAAGGCTGGTATGATGTAATTCAACTACTCACTGGCAGAGTTAGCTTGCCCTGACAGACACACTATGCTGAAGGAATTACAGGATGGGAGGACACAGTAGTGGAGGCGATAGGCAGAATCAAGTCCCTCACCAGCCTCCTACTCCCTCCCTGCAGTAGCAGGGCCCCGAGGTTCTGCGCCAGTTGCCAGCCAGATGTTTGAGACTGCATCCCCACTGGAAGGTTGTGACAAAGCCCCTGAGAGTTGAATGACAACAATCTGTCAACTAAGCATCAGCATTTTTTATCCTCCATATTCCATTTTTCTGCACCTTATGTCACTGTTTTTAGTTCCTAAATTGCCCATTGTTTATTTCTGTTCATTCCTTCCATCAGTATATTTTAATTTTAATGACATTCCACTGCTGCGACTGTTCTCCAGTGTCGGCACTGCTTTCCCCAACCTGAGGCAGCAGGGGGGAAGAGAAAGAAAAAGAGAAGGAGGGAGAGGGGAGGGCAAGGACATATCAATTACTCAGAAAGATCCAGAGGTTCAAGATGTGATGACACTGACAGTAGGAAGTATGATAAATGCTCTGATTTACATCTAACTCCCATTAGATAGTTGCAGGAAATTATGATAAAGTGATTATTTACAAGGAAAATCTTTACAACTTAATTAAATAAGACTGTGTTTCTGATTTGAGAGGACAGAACGGATAAAATAAAT